>NC_069505.1:611377423-611547423 GCF_027579735.1 Bombina bombina | reverse complement strand
TAATGTGACATATTAGTTTGGGGAACTTGTTATAACAACAGTGTGCCACATTCTAATAAGTGCCAGGAAAATTGTGATGGATATACATTATCGAATGTTGCTACATCCTGTGGGCATAGAAACAGTAACCATGGCAATCATACACAATTCTGGTTGCCAAGAGATGCCATAATTTACAATGGTATGCCAGCTGAATGAAACAACAATTGTCATAGTGCCATAAGTAACGTGTACTGAATAATATACAATCATATTGTATATATAAACAAAGAATACTAAAAAATTGAATAGTTAAAAAAATAAAAGTTAAAACATAAAGTTGGACCATATGACAGTACCAATGTTTGGAATGGCAAGTTACAAACGTAATGTTGCAAATGTAAGTGATGTGGCTCATAATGTGTCACCAGTATATTGCAGTAAAGTGGCGTTAAACATCTATAATGCTACACTAAATTTGCAAGCAAATGAAGATCAGATAAGAGCAGTAGATATGTGTAACAGAATTGTAGGGCTGTGTTATTAGGGCTGCTTTTTCGTTAGAGCACAATTTTCAATTAGATTAAATTTTGACCATTAGAGGGTAATGGCTTACGTCGGTCAAAATATGCCAATAATCAAGTGAAGGGGGTAACCCTATTTCAGGATTCTAATCTCCAGTATAATTGCAAGGCAAGGATATTTGAGAAAAGGTAATACAGATAAGAATCATGGACATATAAAGCTCGTGTAGATACTATCCACCTCTGTAATTCTTCAAGTGGATGTGACTTTTTTAGTGTCCGTCTTTAAGACTGGTGGTGCATGTTAGAACAAATGGGTAATGGCTCACGGCGGACCAGGCTTCCACAGAGAAGGTGGAGACAGATGTCCCACCTAAACTGTGCCGTTAGGCGCACAACACTCCCCCCTACACCTAGGGGAAACTGAAATGTGTGCCAAAACGGAGCCACCATATCCACCTTGCATACCCCAAGTATGTGGCACCCCAGTTATGGATCACATAATGCTCTTAAAGTCCGGCATGGTGTTCAGGCCACCTGGTTGTATTGTGCCTAATCTGAACATCCACTGGGCCTCTCGTCTCAGAAGTTGCTTATTCCGGTCGCCTCCACGATCTAATGGGGGTATGTGGTCGATTAGAATATAGCGGATGGAAGATACTGAGTGTCCCTTGTTAGCGCAATGTCGCGCTACTGGCTGTTCGGAATCGCCGTTTTTAAGTGCTGTCCTTATGGCGTGGCAATGATTAGCCATACGCTCACGAAGTGTGCCAGAGGTCTTCCCTATGTAGAAACAAGAACATGGACAAAACAATAAATATATAACGTGAGTGGTGGTGCACGTTATGGAGTGCCGGATGGAGAATGTTCGATTAGTGTGTGGGTGATGGAAGACTTTAGTGCCCACTAGGCCATTACACGTTGTGCAGCCCAAACAGCGATAGGAGCCTTTTATATTCCTTTTCATCCCAGTTGAGTAACACTGCTTGGGGTCCGTTTTCACCAGAAGGTCTTTAAGAACCAATCTTAAAGACCACCCACACACTAATCGAACATTCTCCATCCGGCACTCCATAACGTGCACCACCACTCACGTTATATATTTATTGTTTTGTCCATGTTCTTGTTTCTACATAGGGAAGACCTCTGGCACACTTCGTGAGCGTATGGCTAATCATCGCCACGCCATAAGGACAGCACTTAAAAACGGCGATTCCGAACAGCCAGTAGCGTGACATTGCGCTAACAAGGGACACTCAGTATCTTCCATCCGCTATATTCTAATCGACCACATACCCCCATTAGATCGTGGAGGCGACCGGAATAAGCAACTTCTGAGACGAGAGGCCCAGTGGATGTTCAGATTAGGCACAATACAACCAGGTGGCCTGAACACCATGCCGGACTTTAAGAGCATTATGTGATCCATAACTGGGGTGCCACATACTTGGGGTATGCCAGGTGGATATGGTGGCTCCGTTTTGGCACACATTTCAGTTTCCCCTAGGTGTAGGGGGGAGTGTTGTGCGCCTAACGGCACAGTTTAGGTGGGACATCTGTCTCCACCTTCTCTGTGGAAGCCTGGTCCGCCGTGAGCCATTACCCATTTGTTCTAACATGCACCACCAGTCTTAAAGACGGACACTAAAAAAGTCACATCCACTTGAAGAATTACAGAGGTGGATAGTATCTACACGAGCTTTATATGTCCATGATTCTTATCTGTATTACCTTTTCTCAAATATCCTTGCCTTGCAATTATACTGGAGATTAGAATCCTGAAATAGGGTTACCCCCTTCACTTGATTATTGGCATATTTTGACCGACGTAAGCCATTACCCTCTAATGGTCAAAATTTAATCTAATTGAAAATTGTGCCCTAACGAAAAAGCAGCCCTAATAACACAGCCCTAAAATTCTGTTACACATATCTACTGCTCTTATCTGATCTTCATTTGCTTGCAAATTTAGTGTAGCATTATAGATGTTTAACGCCACTTTACTGCAATATACTGGCGACACATTATGAGCCACATCACTTACATTTGCAACATTACGTTTGTAACTTGCCATTCCAAACATTGGTACTGTCATATGGTCCAACTTTTATGTTTTAACTTTTATTTTTTTAACTATTCAATTTTTTAGTATTCTTTGTTTATATATACAATATGATTGTATATTATTCAGTACACGTTACTTATGGCACTATGACAATTGTTGTTTCATTCAGCTGGCATACCATTGTAAATTATGGCATCTCTTGGCAACCAGAATTGTGTATGATTGCCATGGTTACTGTTTCTATGCCCACCGGATGTAGCAACATTCGATAATGTATATCCATCACAATTTTCCTGGCACTTATTAGAATGTGGCACACTGTTGTTATAACAAGTTCCCCAAACTAATATGTCACATTAATGTGTTTGAAATTGTAGAGTACACTACTTTATCTTTTATTTCACGTTTTGTCTATTGAATCCGTAAACCGGAAGTGAGGTAATACAACTTCCGGTTTCGGACAGCACTGTGGAACGCAATATGCGTTCCAAACTCGAAAAATTGGCGCACTTTTCCTTTGGAGAGACACTTAGATTGATATGTGGTAATTGATATGTAACACTATAAATGAGTTGAATTTTGTTTGTTTTGCATGCTGATGAAGGGGTTGTGAACCCCGAAAACGTTCCATTAAATTGTTTTTTTGTGAAAAGTCCTGAGAGTGCATCTTTTTGCTTTCTATATATATATATATATATATATATATATATATATATATATATATATATATATATATATATATATATATATATCTGTAAATATTCCTCTTATTACTATATATATATATATCTGTAAATATTCCTCTTATTACTATATATATATATATATATGTAAATATTCCTCTTATTACTATATATATATATCTGTAAATATTCCTCTTATTACTATATATATATATCTGTAAATATTCCTCTTATTACTATATATATATATCTGTAAATATTCCTCTTATTACTATATATATATATCTGTAAATATTCCTCTTATTACTATATATATATATATATATATATATATATATATATATATATATCTGTAAATATTCCTCTTATTACTATATATATATATCTGTAAATATTCCTCTTATTACTATATATATATATCTGTAAATATTCCTCTTATTACTATATATATATATATATATATATATATATATATATCTGTAAATATTCCTCTTATTACTATATATATATATCTGTAAATATTCCTCTTATTACTATATATATATATCTGTAAATATTCCTCTTATTACTATATATATAAATATATCTGTAAATACTCCTCTTATTACTATATATATATATCTGTAAATATTCCTCTTATTACTATATATATATATATATATATATATATATATCTGTAAATATTCCTCTTATTACTATATATATATATCTGTAAATATTCCTCTTATTACTATATTTATATATATCTGTAAATACTCCTCTTATTACTATATATATATATCTGTAAATATTCCTCTTATTACTATATATATATATATATATATATATATATATATATATATATATATATATATGTAAATATTCCTCTTATTACTATATATATATATATATATATATATATATATATATATCTGTAAATATTCCTCTTATTACTATATATATATATATATATATATATATATATATATATATATATATATATATATATATATCTGTAAATATTCCTCTTATTACTATATATATATATATATCTGTAAATATTCCTCTTATTACTATATATATATATATATATCTGTAAATACTCCTCTTATTATATATATATATATATATCTGTAAATATTCCTCTTATTACTATATATATATATATATATCTGTAAATATTCCTCTTATTACTATATATATATATATATATCTGTAAATATTCCTCTTATTACTATATATATATATATCTGTAAATATTCCTCTTATTACTATATATATATATATCTGTAAATATTCCTCTTATTACTATATATATATATATCTGTAAATATTCCTCTTATTACTATATATATATATATATATATATATATATATATATATATATATATATATATATATATATATATGTAAATACTCCTCTTATTACTATATATATATATATATATATATCTGTAAATATTCCTCTTATTACTATATATATATATCTGTAAATATTCCTCTTATTACTATATATATATATATATATATATATATATATATATCTGTAAATATTCCTCTTATTACTATATATATATATCTGTAAATATTCCTCTTATTACTATATTTATATATATCTGTAAATACTCCTCTTATTACTATATATATATATCTGTAAATATTCCTCTTATTACTATATATATATATATATCTGTAAATATTCCTCTTATTACTATATATATATATATATCTGTAAATATTCCTCTTATTACTATATATATATATATATATGTAAATATTCCTCTTATTACTATATATATATATCTGTAAATATTCCTCTTATTACTATATATATATATATCTGTAAATATTCCTCTTATTACTATATATATATATATATCTGTAAATATTCCTCTTATTACTATATATATATATCTGTAAATATTCCTCTTATTACTATATATATATATATATATATATATATATATATATATATATATATATATATATATATATATATCTGTAAATATTCCTCTTATTACTATATATATATATCTGTAAATATTCCTCTTATTACTATATATATATATCTGTAAATATTCCTCTTATTACTATATATATATATATATATCTGTAAATATTCCTCTTATTACTATATATATATATCTGTAAATATTCCTCTTATTACTATATATATATATATATATCTGTAAATACTCCTCTTATTACTATATATATATATCTGTAAATATTCCTCTTATTACTATATATATATATATATATATATATATATATATATATATATATATATATATATATATATATATCTGTAAATATTCCTCTTATTACTATATATATATATCTGTAAATATTCCTCTTATTACTATATTTATATATATCTGTAAATACTCCTCTTATTACTATATATATATATCTGTAAATATTCCTCTTATTACTATATATATATATATATATATATATATATATATATATGTAAATATTCCTCTTATTACTATATATATATATATATATATATATATATATATATATATATATATATATATATATATATCTGTAAATATTCCTCTTATTACTATATATATATATATATCTGTAAATATTCCTCTTATTACTATATATATATATATATCTGTAAATATTCCTCTTATTACTATATATATATATATATCTGTAAATACTCCTCTTATTATTATATATATATATATATATCTGTAAATATTCCTCTTATTACTATATATATATATATCTGTAAATATTCCTCTTATTACTATATATATATATATATCTGTAAATATTCCTCTTATTACTATATATATATATATCTGTAAATATTCCTCTTATTACTATATATATATATATATCTGTAAATATTCCTCTTATTACTATATATATATATCTGTAAATATTCCTCTTATTACTATATATATATATATCTGTAAATATTCCTCTTATTACTATATATATATATATATATATATATATATATATATATATATATATATATATATATCTGTAAATACTCCTCTTATTACTACATATATATATATATCTGTAAATATTCCTCTTATTACTATATATATATCTGTAAATATTCCTCTTATTACTATATATATATATATATATATATATATATATATATATATATATATATATATCTGTAAATATTCCTCTTATTACTATATATATATATCTGTAAATATTCCTCTTATTACTATATTTATATATATCTGTAAATACTCCTCTTATTACTATATATATATATATATATCTGTAAATATTCCTCTTATTACTATATATATATCTGTAAATATTCCTCTTATTACTATATATATATATATATATATATATATATATATATATATATATATATCTGTAAATATTCCTCTTATTACTATATATATATATCTGTAAATATTCCTCTTATTACTATATTTATATATATCTGTAAATACTCCTCTTATTACAATATATATATATCTGTAAATATTCCTCTTATTACTATATATATATATATCTGTAAATATTCCTCTTATTACTATATATATATATATATATATATCTGTAAATATTCCTCTTATTACTATATATATATATATATATATATATATATATCTCTGTAAATATTCCTCTTATTACTATATATATATATATATATATATATATATCTGTAAATATTCCTCTTATTACTATATATATATATATATATATATATATATATATATATATATATATATATATATATCTGTAAATATTCCTCTTATTACTATATATATATATATATATATATATATATCTGAAAATATTCCTCTTATTACTATATATATATATATATATATATATATATATATATATATATATATATATATATATATATATATATATCTGTAAATATTCCTCTTATTACTATATATATATATATATATATATATATATATATATATATATATATATCTGTAAATATTCCTCTTATTACTATATATATATATATATCTGTAAATAAATATTCCTCTTATTACTATATATATATATATATATATATATATCTGTAAATATTCCTCTTATTACTATATATATATATCTGTAAATATTCCTCTTATTACTATATATATATATATCTGTAAATATTCCTCTTATTACTATATATATATATATATATATATATATATATATATATATATATATATATATGTATATCTGTAAATATTCCTCTTATTACTATATATATATATATATATATATATATATATATATATATATATATATATATATATATCTGTAAATATTCCTCTTATTACTATATATATATTATATATATATATATATATATATATATATATATATATATATATATATATATATATATCTGTAAATATTCCTCTTATTACTATATATATATATCTGTAAATAAATATTCCTCTTATTACTATATATATATATCTGTAAATATTCCTCTTATTACTATATATATATATATATATATCTGTAAATATTCCTCTTATTACTATATATATATATATATATATATATATATATAGAAACAGTAAAGTAGAAATAACTGCAACATCCAAAATGTTTCAAAGTAAATTGTTTAAGCCTTTAAATATTGAAACAAAGTTCTGATCCGGAGGGTACAGTATTCATTAACCAATATGTGACAAAAGTACTGATCCAATAGAGGTTCCCCCTACACACGCCCTGTGCATTTAATAGAAGACAGCAGGTAACAGCCCAGTAATGCAGTGTTTCACAGCTCTAGAGCATAGCAGGTTTATGTATATTTATACTACACACAGGTATAAGGTAAACAATCAGGGGGAAAACCGTGTTCCCAGGAGGCACTACCGCCTCGACTCACCACCCCACGGGTGCACCGATTGACCTCTTGTCTGGTGTGTATATTCAGCGTCCCTTAGGCATCAAAACTCTAGAGCTGACTTTATCCAAACAGCTGTGGCGTCTTCGGCAGAGCGTCCCACTATGCGGGAGGGGGTGTGTTCCGATCCTCTGACATCATGTGGTTTCCGTAAACCAATTGGAGAAGAGAACTGTATTACTTGAAAAAAGACCTCCGTGAACTTTGGAGCTTAGAGTCCTTAGACCGTTGCTGCAGCCCAGTAAAGTGCTTAGCAAAAGGAAGAATTTTGCAGACAACGGTCAATATAGATAAAACTTCATCTTTATTGTAGAAAATATTAAAACACTCCAGGGGTCATCACAAGTACACAACACGAGTGTCCGCTAACATGTTTCGGCAATAACGTCGGTTACCTAGTTTTGATTAGATTTAATTCTTAGAAGGGCAATAGACACATCTATATATGTATGTAAATTAAAGTTGGTTCCCAAAGGGTTAACCTTTACACAACACACCTTTAATTTTAAACCAATCAAAGAGTTCCTGTTGCTTTTTAAGAAACTCAGGTGCACAGTCCTTTAGCTATGATTACGGCCTGAGGGCCGAAACATGTTAGCGGACACTCGTGTTGTGTACTTGTGATGACCCCTGGAGTGTTTTAATATTTTCTACAATAAAGATGAAGTTTTATCTATATTGACCGTTGTCTGCAAAATTCTTCCTTTTGCTATATATATATATATATATATATATATATATATCTGTAAATATTCCTCTTATTACTATATATATATATAATATGTATATATATATATATATATATATATGTAAATATTCCTCTTATTACTATATATATATATATCTGTAAATATTCCTCTTATTACTATATATATATATATATATATATATATATCTGTAAATATTCCTCTTATTACTATATATATATATATATATATATATATATATATATATATATATATATATATATATATATATATATATATATAAATATATCTGTAAATATTCCTCTTATTACTATATATATATATCTGTAAATAAATATTCCTCTTATTACTATATATATATATCTGTAAATATTCCTCTTATTACTATATATATATATATATATATATATATATATATATATATATATATATATATATATATATATAATATATATATATATATATATATATATATCTGTAAAAATTCCTCTTATTACTATATATATATATCTGTAAATAAATATTCCTCTTATCACTATATATATATATATATATATATATATATATATATATATATATAAAATATATATATATATATATATATATATATATATATATATATATCTGTAAATATTCCTCTTATTACTATATATAGAAATGCATTGTGTGAAAATATACAAACTCAAATAAAGTCTATATTTATTTTAGACTTTTGGATCACGATTTTTATTAGCAATATTTTACCCCCGGCATCCACAGTTCACTAGTTTGACATTATTTACTATTGGATAAGCACTAACATTGAGCTGGTGTTGATAGAAGCCTTTCTTTACCAGTGAAGTTCAATGGCTGGCGTGAATGTATTGCTGAGGAGATAGCTTCCTGGACAGCTAATAAAGGTCCAGCAGACATTTGTGGCACTTCTCAAGTGCTTTATACTTTGTAAGTATAACTATTAGTGTGTGTTTGTAGACCTAGTACCACTGATTTTGCTCTATATCGTGGTGCCTTCTTCTGCTCTACTCCTTTGTATATCATTAGTCCTGGGGCCACCATAAGTGGTGGGAAAGTGTGCAGACGGCTAACACATTTTGGCACCATGTATCTGTTTATTTAGAGAAACGTTTAGGAAATATAGCAGAGGGCTTTCAAAGTTAGACGCTGTAGATAAAGTTTACACTAAGCACGTGTGTTATTTTGCAGTGAGTGTAGCTTTTTTTTCTATGTCGGATACACTAAAAAGTTCAGCTGGTTTTTTTACAGGGGCACTAAGGAGCGTTATTTATGGCTCACTGTCTTTTTTTGCAGCGTGCCTAATGTAAACACTCAGCTAGGACTGGGGATTGCCTCTCTTCCCACCCCTGACCGGGAGTCCATGACTCCCAGTGCTGCATAATGTGTGACTGGATAACTTGGGATCCTCTCCCATCTCGTTTGCCATTTCTAGATATTGTTATCTCCTACATACAAATACACCACATGGGAGTAAGAGCAGCCCAGAAGGTGAGGTGGTCTTGGGGCACACATGATCTGGCTGTTCTAGTAACCAAGGGTGCGACATGGAGTGGCTCCAGGGGCAGCATATTAATTCCCATTACTGCCGTTATTACTTTAATCTAGCTGCCCACTCTACTTTGAGCAGACTTTTGTTTATTGAAAGCAGCTTGCAGCACTGGATGGCAGTGACCTGTCCTCCCCCACCTTATTCTTGCAGGAGTCTAAAAAAAATGGAAGATAAGGATGTGTTAGATAGCTCTACTGCAATCCAGGATTGTAAGATAATTCTGGGGCTACCTTAACTCCGGCCCAACACAGTTGCACTAAAACATTGTTTATTTGAGTTTCCTGAACCAACACAGGCTAGTCAGTATAAAATAAAATAAAAAAAATGGGGTTAGCTACAATTCCTTATTTCATAAAAGGTATGCAGTGGTGTATTTTTCACCCATGATATAAACTAAATGGTTAAACCACCTGTATTATTATATTTCCATATATGTGGTGTTAAACACACCATATCTATTATATGTTTTCTACTTATTTTTTCTGTGTAAATAGTGCCTGTATAAAATTTCCTGTTGGGTATGTGATATATAAAAGAATGACAATCTTTTCTTAGTCTTAAACAACATTGATCTGTGCGTTTTTTGTACATAATCATTTTTAACCCATTGGCTGCTAAATATACGATGAGGACCTCCTCCAGATTTGATTTCCATTAAAGGAAAGAGGAATTAATTAGAATGAAATGTACTTTGCAAAGCAAAGTATTTAAAAAAAATGTTGTTTTAACCTTTAACATTTAATTGGCTTGATGTAGGAGCAAGCAAATGCTGATTGGTAGATATGTTAAGGGAACAGAGCCTATGTACCAGTCAGTAGCTTTTATCAGCAGCATTATTAAGTATTATTAAATATTAATAAAACTGCTATGAAAAGCCATCAATATATTTAATTAGTAACAAAAGTGGGGGGGGGGGGTTTAATCCACAAAAAATACATCCTTTAAAAAAAAAGTTTTGTTATGTTTTATATATATATATATATATATATATATATATATATATATATATATATATACTTACGCAGACACACAATATATACCGGAGTGGGTTGCTCTGGCTTAAAATGTCCGGGCCTAATTGTGGTCCCAGTCCAGCCCTGCCTTGTACCTTTCTGAAGGATGATTCAGTCCTATAATTAAAGTATTTTTTAAAGGTATCCCACCATTTAGGCCTAGATTACTATTGGAGTGCATATTTTTGTACCATTGCGCACCAGTTGCGCGCCTATTACAGGTCGCAAGTAAAAATTATGCACTCTCATTGAAGCCTCGCGCAGAAATATAGACTTTGCAAAGTTGCAAGCACAGGATCGTATTCCTCCGTAGACTTTAATGGAGCCTCGGTTTGAAAAAAAAAAAAATAACAGCCGACAGCTTGTGCAAACACGATCGCAGGATTGATATATGTATGTATTTCTTGAGAGATAAACTTCCAATTACGTCTTATGCACCCTTGAATGATTAAACCAATAAACACACAACAACAGGTTTTGGGCTAAAGACCGGTCATGGTCACGTTTATTACAAAAATAAACCTTAAATTAGGCTATGTAAATATGCCAACTTAGGCAACTTTAATAATAACAATAACAACTGTATAAAGTTCTTAACAGACAGGTGGCAGCAATGAACTAGCTAGTTTAACCCCTACTAACAGACAGCCAGGGTCCTACATGGTGTTTGCAGCGTGGCACGGATTGCACGTGCCCAATTGGCAGAGAGAGAAAGCTGTAAGCTGATAGAGCTATTTGGCCTATGATTCGTAGGGGGGAGTAACCCCTAGGTCGGCACCTAGCGGGCGTCGCCTCCCCCATCCTAGGATATCACTCTTTTCTCTCCTTGCCCGCTCTCTGGGCCCTGACCGACCGCCAGCTAGAGCATAAACAACCAGCCTAGTAAGGCGATCTCCTCAAACGAGTCATAAAAACACACCTGAAACATGTGGAAGGCTATAATTAAAACCTGGGCTTAGAGGGCTAGTTCACATAAACCTACCCGTGCCAGGGTTAACCCTAACCATTACCATTACGAGCCACCACCTCTTCATCCAGGGACGGGCGGGCAGGGAAAGCTCCCTTGAAGTCTGGAACCAGGAACAAAGAGGGCCGGATCCACTGCAGCCATAACCTATAAAGGTAAGCAGAAACACCCACCCTCACACTTGCAACAATGTAACTGCCTAGTACCCTCCAGACTTCAATTCAGTTATCCCTTAATTTTGTTACAGCCCCACTAGAGGGCCCTCTATTTCCAATACATATGTATATCTGTATTTATATATGTATATGTATCTAAATACATATAAAGACATATAAATACATAAATACATATGCATTGACATACATACATATATATTTATATACATACATACAAATATTTATTCATGTGTTGCTATAGATGCCTATGTAAAAGCACTTTCGGCCCCTGAGATCTCATATTTTTGCGTGCTTATAACTTATTAATGATTTTTTTTTAAATAATTTTTATCAGACAGTGTTACTGTGAATATAACTGTTCTGTTAGATTTATTTTTGATGTGTTTTGTGCAACTTTTTAGTCGAGTGTAACAGTTTAACAGAGCTCTGATACTGCACTAATCGACAAGCCTTAATCATGATTTCGCTCAAGCGTTCACATTTACTTTCAAATTGCAATACAAATTATCTTTTTCGTGTAGATACATACACCATGGGCCCGATCCAATATACGAAGCAGGTTTCAGCATAAGCGCAGAAACCCATGCCACCCATATTTTCACCTTGCACATCGGGGTATTACATATACGGCGCCAACATTTCCTAAGTGGCGTAAGTCAGATAAACTGGCAACGTTCAGAAATGTGCGCAAATACAAATTTCTGGAGTCACCAGTGACTTACGGCACTTTAGAAACTGCCGGCGCCTAAAAAAAGTAAAGAAAATAACAAATCTCCCATAAAAGTCTAACACACCTCCCAAAAATAAGCCAGACACATAAAACTCCTATATCCGCAATCCCCCCTCCCACTACTAATAATAAATGTATTAACCCCTAGACCGACAACCCCCCACAATGCAATATGCCTATTTAAACTATTAACCCCTATATCCACCATCAAACCCACACCACAAGTAATAACTAAATTATTAACCCCTAAATCGCTATAGCCCACATAGCCGATTAAATGTATTAACCCCTAAACCGCCATAGCCCACAACGCAATGAACCTAATAAAGTCTATTAACCCCTAAACCACCATAGCCCACAACGCAATTAACCTAATAAAGTCTATTAACCCCTAAACCTAAGTCTAACCCTAACCCTAACACCCCCCTAACTTAAATATTATTTAAATAAATCTAAATAAATTTACTATTATTAACTCAATTATTCCTATTTAAAACTAAATACTTACCGATAAAATAAATCCTAAGATAGCTACAATACAATTAATAATTACATTGTAACTATTTTAGAATTTATTTTTATTTTACAGGTAAGTTTTTATTTATTTTAACTAGGTAAAATAGTTATTAAATAGTTATTAACTATTTAATAACTACCTAGCTAAAATAAATACAAATTTACCTGTAAAATAAATCCTAACCTAAGTTACAATTACACCTAACACTACACTATCATTAAATAAATTAAATTAATTAAATACAATTACCTACAATTTAATATAATTAACTAAAATAAACTAAAGTACAAAAACCCCCTACTAAATTACAGAAAATAAAAAAAATTACAAGATGTTTAAACTAATTACACCCAATCTAAGCCCTCTAATAAAATAAAAAAGCCCCCCAAAATAATAAAATTCCCTACCCTATACTACATTATAAATAGCCCTTAAAAGGGCTTTTTGCGGGGCATTGCCCCAAAGTAATCAGCTCTTTTACCTGTAAAAAAAGAAATACAACCCTACCAACATTAAAACCCACCACCCACACACCCCTACTCTAAAACCCACCCAAACCCCACTTAAAAAAACCTAACACTAACCCCCTGAAGATCACCCTACCTTGAGCCGTCTTCACCCAGCCGGGCTGAAGTCTTCATCTAATCCGGGCATTGTGGTCCTCCAGATGGTCCGAAGTCTTCATCCAATCTGGCAAGAAGAGGTCCTCCAGATGGGCAGAAGTTTTCATCCAAGCGGCATCTTCTATCTTCATCCATCCGACGAGAAGCGGCTCCATCTTGAAGCCATCCGACGCGGAGCATCTTTCCTGCACGACGACTAACCGATGAATGGCTGGTCCTTTAAATGATATCATCCAAGATGGCGTCCCTCGAATTCCGATCGACTGATAGGATTCTATCAGCCAATCGAAATTAAGGTAGGAAAAATCTGATTGGCTGATGCAATCAGCCAATCGGATTGAAGGTCAATCCGATTGGCTGATCCAATCAGCCAATCGGATTGACCTCGCATTCTATTGGCTGTTCCGATTTTATAGGTAAGTATTTCGTTTTAAATAGGAATAATTTAGCTAATAATAGTAAATTTATTTAGATGTATTTAAATAATATTTAAGTTAAGGGGGTGTTAGGGTTAGACTTAGGTTTAGGGGTTACTAACTTTATTATAGTGGTGGCAACGTTGGCGACGGCAGATTAGTGGTTAATACAACTAATAGGCTATGTGGGCTATGGTGGTTTAGGGGTTAACAATGTAGTTATTACTTGCGTTGTGGGCTATGGCGGTTTAGGGGTCAATATACTTTATTAGTTATTGCGGTGGGGGATTGCGGTTGACAGGTAGATAGACATTGCGCATGCGTTAGGTGTTAGTTTTTTTTTGGAAGGCATTTTCGGGAGTTACATTGCTCCCATACTCAACATGGACAAGATACACTTGCCCATAAGTGATTGTTATCCCGTTCAAAGTGTATCTTGTCTGGCGTCTTCAATTCTGCACCATTGTTCCAATATCCGAAATACAAACTACGGAAGCCGAAGTGGGACATGAATAGAGCAATGCATTTTGACTTGTAATACCCTTTCCCAAGCTCTAAGAACATAGTGTACCCTTGCTCATATATACAACAATTACGTTTTTAATTATAGTCACATAATTGGCATGACATATGAGATATATCTAGTATCTCCATTACTACTTATGGATTATGTTTCAACTTTGTCTCTCATTACAAAGCAAGGGGACAATATTTCTACATATGTGGTGCAAAGTTTTGCCCCAAACTTGTCGCACTAATAGAGATAAAAATGAAATAAATACACAACATAATATAGCTAACTTCCTTTTTATTTTTTGTGAAAAATCTATGTGCAACATGTTTAAGCCATGTGATACAAGTCCCACTCTCCACTTCACGCCATATTTGACACAACACTTTTCGCACCATTTATGACGCAAACTCCTAAATAACCCACACACTAGTGAATTTTTCCACCACTTTTGATTGGAATATGCATAATCACATGATTTATGACATCTGCCAATCTGATTCAAATTCACATTATAAACTATCGCTAACGAATCAAATTGCTCAATAGGGATAGCCCACCTAACTGTAAACTGTCATGATTCAGATACAGCAGAAATTAAAATCACCTGGCATGCTATTTTCAGTGTATTTCTTCCTTCTCTTGAATTTCTTTTTCAGTAAGAAATGTAATCTTTTATGCCAGCCCATTTTATAACATTTTTGTAGAGGTGGATTTTAAAAATAGATTGCAATCAGGAGGGGTTAGACAGGTGCAGAGAGAAAATTGGCCCAGCTCTTAAAGGGAGAGGAAACCCCAAAATATTATTTCATGATTTGGATAGAACATACAATTTTAAACAACTTTCAAATTTACTTCTATTATCAAATTTGCTTAATTCTCTTGTTATCTTTTGCTGAAAGAACAGCATTGCACTACTGGCAGCTAGCTGAACACATCTATTTAGCCAATCACAAGAGACAAATGTGTGCAGGCACCAATTAGCAGCTACTAGTTTAGTATATGTGCATATTATTTTCCAACAAGGTATACCAAGCGAACAAAGCACATTTGAAAAAAGTGAATTTAAGTGTTTTAAAATTACAAGCTCTATCTGAATCATGCAACTTCAATTTTTACTTTCCCATCCCATTAAAATATCCATTGATTGCAAATAAATACATATGATTCTCTGATTACTTATTATATTCGCAATGATTCCAGCTCAGAATAATGATACATATACAATATATACATATAGTGGTATAAACACATAGATAAGACAGACAACATTGTTTAGAACAAAAAATGGCTAGATTACAAGTTTTGCGTTATGAGCAGCTCGGTGCTAACTTGCAAGTTATTTCCACCGCTCACCTCCCTATAGCGCTGCTATTACAGGTTTTCAAAAACCCGGCGTTAGCAGGCAATATGTCAGTGTTGAGCTCCATTAAGCTCTATACCGCACACAAATAGCTTTGAGCTGGTTTTACGTGCTCATGCACGATTCCCCATAGACATCAATGGGGAGAGCCAGCTAAAAAAAGCCTAACTCCTGCAATAAAGGAGCGTAAAGCTCCGTAACGCAGCCTCATTGATTCCTATGGGGAAAGAAAAGTTATGTTTACACCTAACACCCTAGCATAAACCCTGAGTCTAAACACCCCTAATCTGTCGCCCCCAACATTGCCCCCACCTACAATACACTTATTAACCCCTAATCTGCCGCCCCAAAATCGCTGCTGCCTACATTATACTTATTAACCCCTAATCTGCTGCCCCCAACACCGCTGACACCTACATTACAGTTATTAACCCCTAATATGCTGCCCCAATGTCGCCGCCACCTACATTACACTTATTAACCCCTAATCTGCAGCCCCGACATCACCGCCTCCTACATTATACTTTTTAACCCCTAATCTCCCACCCCCGACACCGCCGACACCTACATTACAGTTATTAACCCCTAATATGCTGCCCCCAATGTTGCCGCCACCTACATTACACTTATTAACCCCTAATCTGCCACCCTCAACATCGCCACCACCTACCTACACTTACTAACCCCTAATCTTTCGCCCCCAACATCGCCGCCACTATACGAAAGTTAATAACCCCTAAACCTAAACCAAAGTCTAACCCTAACACCACTAACTTTAACATAATTAAAATAAATCTAAATAAAAATTACAATTAATACCTAACTAATTCCTATTTAAAACTAAATACTTACCTGTAAAATAAAACCTAAGATAGCTACAATATAACTAATAGTTACATTGTAGCTATCTTAGGTTTTATTTTTATTTCACAGCTAAGTTTGTATTTACTTTAACTAATTAGACTAGTTAATAAATAGTTATTAACTATTTACTAGCTACCTAGCTAAAATAAATACAAACTTACCTGTAAAATAAAACCTAACCTGTCTTACACTAACACCTAACCTTACACTCCAATTAAATAAATTACATTAATTAAATACAATTAACTAAATTACAAACAAAAAAACCCACTAAATTACACAAAATAAAAAAGAAATGATCAGATATTTAAACTAATTACACCTAATCTAATAGCCTATCAAAATAAAAAAGCCCCCCAAAATAAAAAAAACCCTAGCCTAAACTAAACTGTCAATAGCCCTTAAAAGGGCCTTTCGTGGGGCATTGCCCCAAATCAATCAGCTCTTTTACCTATAAAAAAATACAAACAACCCCCCAACAGTAAAATCCACCACCCACACAACCAAACCCCCCAAATAAAATCCTATCTAAAAAACCTAAGCTCCCTATTGCTCTGAAAAGGGCATTTGGATGGGCATTGCCCTTAAAAGGGCATTTAGCTCTTTTTCAGCCCAAACCCTAAGCTAAAAATAAAATCCACCCAATAAACCCTTAAAAAAAACTAACACTAACCCTCGAAGATCCACTTACAGTTTTTGAAGACCGGACATCAATCCTCAACGAATCCTCATCCATGTGGCAAGAAGTCCTCAACGCAGCTGGGAGAAGTCTTCATCCATGCGGCAAGAAGTGGTCCTCCAGACGGGCAGAAATCTTCATCCAGAAGGCTTCTTCTAGCTTCATCCTTTTAAGATGGCATCCCTTAAATTCCGATTGGCGGATATAATTCTATCAGCCAATCGGAATTAAAGGTGAAAAAATCCTATTGGCTGATGCAATCAGCCAATAGGATTGAGCTTCAATCCTATTGTCTGATCCAATCAGCCAATAGGATTGAGATTGCATTCTATTGGCTGATTGGAACAGCCAATACAATGCAAGTTCAGTCTTATTGGATCAGCCAATAGGATGGAAGCTCAATCCTATTGGATTGCATCAGCCAACAGTATTTTTTCACCTTTAATTATGATTGGCTGATAGAATTCTATCAGCCAATCAGAATTCAAGGGACCCATTTTGGATAACGTCCCTTAAAGGAACCTTCATTCTTGAAGACCCGTCGACAGAAGAGGATGCTCCGCGCCGGATGTCTTGAAGATGGAGCTGCTCTGTGTCTGAAGAATAGATAGAAGATGCCGTCTGGATGAATACTTCTGCCCGCCTGGAGGACCACTTCTTGCCGCTTGGATGAAGACTCCTCCCGGCTTCCTTCGTTGAGGACTTCTTGCCGCTTGGATGAAGACTTCTCCTGGCTTCGTTGAGGATGGATGTCTGGTCTTCAAAAACTGTAAGTGGATCTTCGGGGGTTAGTGTTAGGTTTTTTAAGGGTTTATGGGGTGGGTTTTATTTTTAGCTTAGGGTTTGGGCTGAAAAAGAGATAAATGTCCTTTTAAGGGCAATGCCCTTTTCAGGGCAATGGGGAGCTTAGGTTTTTTAGATAAGATTTTATTAGGTGGGGTTGGTTGTGTGGGTGGTGGGTTTTACTGTTGGGGGGTTGTTTGTATTTTTTTATAAGTAAAAAAGCTGATTTCTTTGGGGCAATGCCCCGTAAAACGGCCTTTTAAGGGCTATTGGCAGTTTAGTTTAGGCTAGGTTTTTTTTTTATTTTGGGGGGACTTTTTTATTTTGATAGGGATATTAGATTAGGTGTAATTAGTTTAAATATTTGATCATTTCATTTTTATTTTGTGTAATATAGTGGGGGGTTTTGTAATTTAGTTAATTGTATTTAATTAATGTAATTTATTTAATTGTAGTGTAAGGTTAGGTGTTAGTGTAAGGCAGGTTAGGTTTTATTTTACAGGTAACTTTGTATTTATTTTTACTTGGTAGTTAGTAAATAGTTAATAACTATTTACTAACTAATCTACCTAGTTAAAATAAATACAAACTTGCCTGTGAAATAAAAATATAACCTAAGCTAGATATAATGTAACTATTAGTTATATTGTAGCTAGCTTAGGTTTTATTTTATAGGTAAGTATTTAGTTTTAAATAGGAATTATTTAGGTATTAAAGGGACATGAAACCAATTTTTTTTCTTTTGTGATTTAGAAAGAGCATGTCATTTTAAGCAACTTTCTAATTTACGTCTATTATCTCATTTACTTCATTCTCTTGATATCACTTGCTGAAAAGCATATCTAGATATGCTCAGTAGCTGCTGATTGGTTGCTGCACATAGAGGCCTTGTGTGATTGGCTCACACATGTGAATCGCTATTTCTTCAACAAAGGATATCTAAAGAATTGAGAAAATTAGATAATAGAAGTAAAATGGAAAGTTGTTTAAAATTACATGTCCTATCTGAATCATGAAAGTTTATTTTTGATTAGACTGCCCCTTTAATTGCAATTTTTATTTAGATTTATTTTAATTATGTTAAAGTTAGTGGGTGTTAGGGTTAGACTTAGGGTCAGGTTTCGGGGTTAATAATTTTAGTATAGTAGTGGCGATTTTGGGGGCAGCAGATTAGGGGTTAATAACAGTAATGTAGGTTGCGGCGATGTTAGGGACAGCAGATTAGGGGTTAATAATATTTAACTAGTTTTTGCGATGTGGGAGTGCGGCATCTTAGGGGTTAATCATTTTATTTTAGTGTTTGCAATGCTGGAGGGCCTCGGTTTAGGGGTTAAAAGGTAGTTTATGGGTGTAAGTGTACTTTTTAGCACTTTAATTATGAGTCTTATGGTACAGATTTGTAGCGTAAAACTCGTAATTACTGACTTTCAGTTTACGGTATGAATCTTGACCGTATAGGGTGTACCGCTCACTTTTAAACTCGTAAAACCGGCGCTATGGAAGTCCCATTGAAAAAGGACTTTTTCAAAGCTGCGGTAGTTATGTTGCGTTACGGCCAAAAAAGCGTACAATCGACCTATACCTACAAAACTCGTAATAGCAGCGTCTAGGGAAAAAGCAGCATTATGAGGCTTTTTCACTCATAACGCAAAACTCATAATCTAGCCGAAAGGAACTTAGGGACATGTAAATCTGTATAGTTGTAACGTTTCGGGGTTCGCAGACCCCTTCCTCAGACCAGATTATCTGGTCTGAGGAAGGGGTCTGCGAACCCCGAAACGTTACCACAATAAAGGTGCGAACCCCGAAACGTTACCACATTAAAGATTTAAAGGTTTTTTAAACCAAACCCAGCGAGTGCAGTCCCTTATTGGATATAGACTGTGTACTTGATTGACTTTGCACCCTGGTCGATGACCACACAGCATTGGGAGTGCAGACACACACGGAGGATATATATATATATATATATTTATACATGAATGTGCAAGGATATATGTACAAATTCTAGCATTAATAATAATTTTAAAAATAAAGAAAAAATTTGGTTCCTATTTAGAAATACAAATACACATTAATTTCTGTGAAAGTATCATATAACAAATCAATATAAAAATAACTTTCTATGAGATATCGTTTGTTGAGGTATAAATCAATCTATTTCTTGGACATTAAATTGGGAAAAACCCGAATAACCGCGTCATCGATGACTGTTAGTTAACACCAGTCCGATGCTCTTCGCACCATATTTTACATGCATGTTTTTGATGGCATTTTTGATAAATGAAGAGAATGTATTCAGGTCCGTGGCAGTGATGTCTGGTGAGTGTATTGACGCTGGTAAATGCAACATAGTTTAACGCTTTGATAAATATGCCCCTTAAACTGTATGGCATAGATTACATTTATATTAGTGCTCCTAATCATGTTGTTTATTCTATAAGAATGACCTGTTATATTAGAATTCATTTCCCTCTGGTTTTAGAATGTTTGCATGCTTTGCACATTATACAGGGAAAGAAACCTTCTAATATCTTCCCTACAAAATCTCTTTCAGAATTGTTCTTATTCTTCTTTAATTCTGTAGCTGCTAATGTAGTTTTTACATGTCTAGCCTTTTTGTACACAACCTGTAGTCTATTGGATAGCAATGAACCTAATGTATCATCACTTTTCAAAATACCCCAAAGTCTATTTAGGATCTTTTCTAACAAATATTTATTATTACTATATAGATAGAAAAAGACTCTTACAAGAAAAAAAAACTATAGAATTAAAAACTTAGAAAAGATCAGAAAGATGATTCTCTTATCATACTTTTTATTACAAAATATAGAGAAATTTTATACAAAAAGGCTAGCAATTTCATATACAGGTGGCCCTCGGTTTACGCTGGTTCAATTTGCGCCGTTTCAGAATAACAACCTTTTTTTTCAGTCATGTGACTGCTATTGAAAAGCTTTGGAAAGCAAAGTGCACTAATTAAAATAGCCAGTAGGTGGAGCTGTCCGCTTGTTTTGCAGCCCTAAATAGATCTGTGTACACAGAGCAGACATTAGCTATCGAGCAACAAGTTTTAGCAGCCACTTCCCTATTATCTTCCTGTCCAGCTGCTTGAGATGAGGGTGCCTAACTGCCTATTAATAACTGCAGATTGAAATGCATAGAATAGGTGCAGACCCAATATTATCTAACATGCTAACAATGCAGAGAACTGATTGCAGAAAAATCCAAGTTAAAAAAATGTTTTTGTTCATTAAACTTAGTTTGATGATGGTGCAGTCGGTTGTATGATTATTTAAATAGGTGCTGTTAGCAAATGTTTTTGTTCATTAAACTTAGTTTGATGATGATACAATCTATATTATTAGGTTTATAATGCGGTTTAGCATTTAAAGTCTTCATTTTAAATCTTTAAAAATAAAGTATTAGGTGTTACTTATGACAATTTTGAGAGGGGCCTGGAACCTAACTCCCTCACTTCCCATTGACTTACATTATAAACTGGGTTTCAATTTCCCCCTCACTTCCCATTGACTTACATTATAAACTGGGTTTCAATTTACAACGGTTTCAATTTACAACCATTCCTCCTGGAACCTAACCCCGGCATAAACTGAGGGCTACCTGTATATGTAAGATCAAGGATACACTATGTTCTTAGAGCTTGAGAAAACCTATTACGAGCTAAAATGCATTGCTCTATTCAAGTCCCACTTCAGCTTCAGTAGTTTGTGTTTAGGGATATCAGAATGACGGCATGGAATTGAAGACGCCGGTCGAGATACACTTTGAACAGGATAATGATCACTTATGGGCACTTCAGCAAACTTTCAGTGTAAGTAAGACAAATAACTATATTTGTGGATTTGCTCTCTTAGGTAATTGGAATTTATTTTACATTCCAGCTATCCCCGTGATTTATAATTCCCATTTACACACACAAGCTTTGTGGACAAGACTCAAGAAATATACAACTTATCGTGTAAACCATACAACACTTGCATTTTATTGTAATTTATATGTACATTGTATGTGTGAATATATTTTGATGGCTGATTATATATACAGTTTTGTAATATTAAATGGTTGCTTTTTTATAGTTTGTGACCATTAGACTAATTAGGCAGCAGATTGCTGTGCTGGGAGAACTGTATGCATATTGTATTGTTTGGGGAAATATAGGTATCCCTTTTTTATATCTTTCTGCTTTTAGTATCATTGTCTAAAGCACATAGACACTTTTTTCTTTTAAAACTGGCTATTAAATTAAACAAATATTTTTAAAAAAATATTTCATGGCTTTCAAAACATCTCTATTTCTTAAACTGTATACTAATGGATTTACTAGAGGTACCAAACCAATGTAAAGCATGGAAAACAATTTGTCAGTTTCCAATGAATCGTCCGTCTTTGTTTTCATATTCAACCCCAGACATGTTCCAAAAAAAAGTATAACGACAGTAAGATGTGAGGAACAGCTGGAGAAGGTCTTGTGTTTTCCTACAGATGTTCTTATTTGTAGAATGGTTAATATGATACGGATATAGGATGAAAATATAAGAACAAAGAGCAACCAACCTACGACCAATACTATAGGAAAATAATAAGTGACTATAAAGGTGATGTCACTGCAGGAGAGTTTCAATAATATGATTGAATCACAGAAGATATTGTTGATTTCTTGTTTATTGCAGTATGATAAATTTGACAACATTAGTGCAAATATCAATGAGTTCAGGCAACCAGCACACCAGGAAAGAGTGATCAGCAGAGCACAATATTTTTTGTTCATGATGAGAGAATAGCGGAGAGGTATACAAATGGCCACATAGCGGTCATAAGCCATACAGCTCAACAGGAAAAATTCACAATCAATGCAAAATACAAACATAAATATTTGTGTAATACATCCTAAGAAAGAAATGCTTGTGTCACCTGTTATGAGGATCGCCAACAGTTTTGGGAATAAAGCAGATACATAAATAATGTCTTGGGCTGACAAATTGCACAAGAAGAAATACATTGGCTTGTGCAGCTGTGACACCGAACATACAAGTGTGACAATAATCAGGTTCCCAGTCACAGCCAGCAGGTACATTAATAAAATCCCAAAAAATACTGCAGGCATCTCTGTTTCAGAAATCAAAAATACCTCCAGATGGAAATTTTCACTTGAGTTGTTTTCTTTTAAAAAAAAAAAAATGTTAATCCATTAATATGATTCTTAGTTTTTCAAATATCTACAGTCTCAAAACAATTTCTGTGGCTTTCTAGATATCAAAAACTCTACTGAAAAATAACTCTTAATGGAAGAGTTAAAGGGATATGAATCCCAATTTTGTTTGTGATTCAGACAGAACATAACATTTAAAAACAACTTTTAGGGGGGCGGAGTTAGCCACGATACTGAGTAGTCGCATCTCTAGCTTGCTCCGTAGACCAAGTGCTTTATCCCATCATTATACTACTTATTTTCCACCAAATATATATTTCTTAGTCTTCCCCTGTTTCTCTATGATTGCCTGCTGTTTTGGACTTACAGATGAGGAGGATCTCACGGATTGAGAGCCGCACAGAAGCGCCCATGCTACAGACCTTAACTACACCTGCTTACTACTAACCGGAGCCGTAGTCATAAGTAGCTCGGCTCCCATCAGAGGTGATAGCTTTCCAACCCGCCTGGTCTTTTTCATCTACTTTCCCTCTCTCACCTTTCGTGGCCGCATTACCGCACCCGCTCGCGGCACAAACCTTACCCGCTCAGCTCCGGGGGAGACCGCTAATTGGGAACTCAGTTCACAGACTCCCATCGGCAAGCACCTCAGTACACCTGGTCCTTGAGCCCTCAGACACCTGCCTTGATCTTCCGTTCAGCCATAGCTGCTTCTCACTGCATGGAAGTGCCCTACAAGACGGCAATGAGCAGGCCCATAATGGAGGACTATTAAAGATTGTCAGAGACGTACCCACGTGGCAGCTGCAAGAGGCCTCATCTGTGTTTGATACACGCAGTAAGTTACCACCAGTCTCTTTCCCACTATATTAAGCGACTTCGAATCCTGTTATTTTCAATATTTATGTGAGAGTGCTTGCTGTGATAGGATCAGGGGAGGATTTTCTTCTGATGCACTGTGAATTTGTTTAAAACACCTCTCATATTAAGCTGCAGTTACAACACTGTTACTATCACCCTCTTACCTGAGACCTTGGGACTAAGCTACCTAGCCATTATACTATAGAAGCCTGGATTACACCTGAGGGGTCTTTGTCAAGTGATACTCGTTCAGATTAAAGGGACTCATTTGTTACCTATCCTAGTAGCTGCTAAATAGTAGTGAACAGCAAAACTTTATCCTACCTAGACTTTACAGACAGGACTTTATAAAGATCAAGGGCATTGTAGTAATAGCCTCAAGTTACATAATTTGATGGACTGTACCTATAGGTCTAAGACACCAATACCTATGTTTCAAGAAATAATGCCCTCTTTTTAAAGACACCTATCTTATTGTTGCATTTTGAAGCCCTGAAAATCTTGGCCAAATACACACTCACCGCATTGACTTTATCTGCCTCCTCACCTCCCTTTCCCGTGGGCCTCATTTACCCACGGGTCATATCCCACGGTCCTTTTTCCCAACCTGCTCAGGGAGAGCACACGCCCCTGGTGAGAGAGGCAGAGCTCTGTCATTGATATATAGCTACCCACATCCAAGCTATAGATAAGGCACGATCTTAACGGACCGCAACCCCCATTTCAATAGTTACTCTCTAGGCATGATGATGTGCTGAGTGCACCCTGCAGGGGGGGGGGGGGGCGAATCTTTGTTCTCCAACCGCTACATAACATAGGAGACTATTGTGTTTCTATCTCCACAGAACTTTAGACATCACTATCTATCCTAGACATAATATGTCTCATTCTCAAAAAAAGAAATCTAAACATATGGACCTACCGAAAAGGACCCTTTCGGACCACTTTTTGAATAAGACCCCATATGAGCAAGATATGTCAGATGAGGATTCCAGAGAGTCACTGACCTCTACTAAAGAGCTTCATAGGCCTACTTCTCATTCAGCGGAAAGATCGCTGACCCCGCACTCTTCTATTTTGGATTCTATTAAAGATCTCTCAGACAAGATGGACTCCCACCATTCTTCTCTTAAACAAGAGCTCAAAGCCTCAGTCTCGAAACTTAAAAGAGATATCTCCCTACTAGGGGAAAGAACTGAAAACTTAGAAAAAAAACAAGAGGACCTTCACTTGGACCATTCTAACTTGGCGTACACACAGTCCCTAGCAGAAATGATCACAGACTTAGAGTCAAAGCTGGCGGACCTAGAGAATAGGTCCCGCCGCAATAATATTAGAATCTGCGGCATCCTGGAGGAAGTGGGCACAACTGAGCTTACCAAATACCTCTCAGAGTTGTTTAAAAAATTGCTATGCTCGGTGCAAGAACAAGAGGCTCTGATTGATAGAGCCCACCGAGCCCTGTGGCCGAGAAATGCTCCTTCTGGTTCTCCCAGAGATGTAATTCTCAGGTTACACTACTTCACGTTCAAGGAGAAATTACTTAGAGCTTCATACCAAAACAAATAACTAAAAGACCCATACCAAACTATCCAGATCTTCCCTGACTTATCTACACTTACGCTAACTAAAAGGCGCTCTTTTCAGCAAGTAACCCAGACCCTACGCCAAAACAATATAAAATATAGATGGGGCATTCCGGTCAAGTTATTCTTCCAGATAGAGGACCGGTCACACATCGTTTCCACTCCTGAACAAGGGTGCAAAATTCTTCTCTCTGCCGGCCTTCTTTGTTCTCAAAATGAACCTAAAAGTTCTACTGCCCAACCTGAGAACCTTAATGCCGCTGCACTTGAATGGCACCCTCTTCCGCAACGATTCAACTATCAAGCTAAAAGAAAAGAGATTCCTTCCATACAAGGGGGCCCTTGACTTCATCCACAGTGTGAAAGACAATATGCCTATTAATAACTGGTCCTTATTATCTTCCCTAGTGAGATGCACTTGATAATCTCACCCTCTGGAGACTACATGATCAATCAGTAGGGCAGTGGGTAATGTAATATGTTTTATTTTTGTTCATTGTTATTATGTTGCTGGTTCTTATATTGTTGTTCTTTTATGCCAATGTTCTCATATTTTAACCCAGAAACTTTACTCTTATTTCCTTGCACCATGTGGTCGCTTTAAGTTTGTATCACCCATCTTTTATGGGACATCACACAACAGGTAGTACACGAATTGAAATACACGTAATGTGCTTAACTCTCTCAGACCCGCCCTAGAATAAGTTAGTCTCTTCCCTATAACAGACTAGACTTCCTTCTATTTTTAAGCTATAAAATTAAATATCCTATCATTGTAGAATATTACCTCATATTATACACGAACATGTTGTACGGTTAACAGCCCCCATTTTTTCTAGAACAAACAGATGGTTTTGAAAAGGAGGGGAAAAAAAGAGAAAAAGAAAAGGGAGAAAAGGAAGGAAAAAAAAAAAGAAAAAAGTGAAGAAAGGAGGCAACAAGAATGGGAAGAGGGAGACAATCCTCACATGCTCACACTTCCTAGTCTAGAAGCTCTAACATTAATAGAAGGTAGACACCAACACCCGCCCTTCTAGACTCCTTGGATTATTTAATATATCTTCCCACCTGTTTAAGGATGATTGATACCCTTTAAGCCTCCACCTCAATTATGCCAGTTAAATAAAGGTTAACCTCATCCTGTCAATACAGCGACCTTTTATTGTGTTAACTTTTGATTGTGTTTTTCTGGTTTCCGTAATGTGAATTAATTTGTTCACCGTCATATATAATATTTTCCTGGTGAGTTTAAGTAATACTCTACATGTGAGAGACAGCTATTATAATTGTAACTGTTGTTTATACCCATGCACCCACGTCTACTTATCTTCTCCAAAGGTTTTAATTTTCTAGTTCCCTAGACTACAATCCCTTATAGTTCTCACTTTCTCTTTGATATTTGACATTTTTGGAGAACTCCCCCTCCTCTATTATATTTAGGCACCCCCCTTTCCCGTATGTTACTACTCATACCACCCTCCCTTAATTTTTAGTCTTGGCTGCTTGATCTAGCAAGCATCTTCACCTCATATCCCTATCCCTATATTCATATAGCACTTGGTCTACCAATTTTTATACCACATTGCGTACTTCCAACTTTACTCTCTTTGGATTTATTGTTTATATATACGCATTACTCTAACCCCTGCACCCCCTCCACTTCAATTTATGAGCGGCTCTTGCCCGCTGAATATCCCCCCCTATATTTGTTTTTTATGGTGATATTATGCATTTACTTTGACTTACTGTTCTCGTAGATTCCCTAGCATTGTATATATAATCTCTCACCCCCTCCCTTTTTTTTCTCTCCCACCCCTCCTACCTTTCCCGCTCGTTCCATATCATAGACATGGCCCAATTGCGCATTCTAACACTCAACGTGCAGGGCCTCAATTCCCCTACTAAGCATAGCCTCATGCTAGATATGCTACAATGCACCAGAATAGATGTTGCCCTATTTCAGGAAACACATTGGCTCACCAACGCTGACTCCTCTCGTAAATATAAGAAGTTCCCAATAATTATTGCAGCTTCATTTAGCTCCAAATCTAGGAGGGTCGCGATCCTTATTAATTCCTTAGTAAACTATGAACCTATCTACACAGAAATTGACCCGCAGGCTCGGTATATCGTATTAGTATGTAGATTAAATGACAAACTTGTTACCATTGTGAACGCATATGCCCCCAGCACAAAACAAATTAGATTCCTTAGACACCTATTAGATCTAGTATCAGCTGTCAAAGAGGGCAAGCTGATCTTAGGCGGTGATTTAAATTATATATGGGACCCCACACTAGACAGATTAGGCCCGAAGATCTCGATAGAAGAGAGATCCACACATCCCCTTTCCATTGCCTTTCAAAAATTATTTGCCCAATTCGACCTCTATAATGTTTGGAGAACATTACACCCCTTTGATAAGGAATTTACCTTCTACTCCCTGCCACACCAATCCTATACTCGCATCGACTTCTTATTTATGAGTTCACGTGCATTAGAACAGGTGATGCAAGCTAAGATCTACCCAGTATCCTGGTTGGATCATGATTCTGTTATCCTTACACTAGGCCCACATTTCACTCACTCACCTCCTCCTACTTGGCGGCTTAAAGACTATCTAATCACTCACCCAACTCTTAAACTCGAAACCCACGACTTAATGACAAGCTTTCTAGAAGTAAACGACACTACTTGTGTCACCGCAGAAGTCTTATGGGCATCCCTCAAAGCTTTTCTTAGGGGTCATTATATTGCTAAGGCTGCACAGATCCATAAAGCCCAGAATGCATCTCTAGCCACATTGACTTGCCAACTCAGATTGATTAAAAGTTGTCTTTCTACTTCTTACACTATTAAACTGAACACCCAAATTTCTGATCTTACAAGACAGATTAAGGACTTAGAACTTCAGAGAACGCAGGTAAATTTAGAAAAAAATTAAACAAATTTACTATTATAAAAGTAATAAGACTTCCTCACTTTTAGCTGCAAAACTGCGAAACCGAACGTCACAAGTGCGGCTTACCTCAAGACACGGGATAATCACTTCACCAAAAGAAATTGGGGAAACTTTCCGGGTGTACTACACAGATCTGTACAACCTGGAAGACTCAGATCCGGCCCCTCTCCTTCCGGTTCAGGAGATTTGTAGGCTCTTAGAGACTCTTGAACTCCCTCAAGTTGCCCTGGAATCCTCCCGGGATCTCACCGCCCTGATTTCTCTTGAAGAGGTTAGAAATAATATAAAAGAACTCAAACTAACTAAGTCACCGGGCCCAGATGGGTTTACCGGCCAGTTTTATAAAACTTATGATAACACAGTGGCCCCTATTCTATGTAGAGTCTTTAATGAGGTGATGGGAAAAGGTTCCTTCCGTAAAGAATACTTAGTAGCGACTATCACCACCATCCTTAAACCGGGCAAGAACCCTTTAGATTGTGGAAGTTACCGCCCTATTTCCTTGTTGAATCTCGACACAAAACTGTACGCTAAAATCTTAGCTAATCGCCTCTCTAAAATAATCCCCTCCTTAGTACACCCTGATCAGGTGGGCTTTATCCCCATGAGAGAGGGCCCCGATGCGACCAGATATGTACTAGATGTTCTAGTTAGAGCAGCTGACCTAGGAACCCTCATGCTCACCCTGTCGTTAGATGCCGAGAAGGCCTTTGACAGGGTGAGATGGGCTTATTTATGGGAAACTATGAAAGTGTTTCAGTTCCCGACCACTTTTATCATGGCTATACAAGCACTCTATTCAAATCCCTCGGCCACGGTCAAAGGTGTGGGCTTTCAATCTGACCCTTTCCAAATATCCAATGGGACTAGACAGGGGTGTCCCCTAGCACCCTTATTGTTTGCGCTCTCAATAGAACCTATGGCTCAGGCAATTAGATTAGATCCGAATATCGAGGGGTTTTACTCATCTGAAACACAGCATAAAATCTCACTTTATGCTGATGACATTACGCTACTTTTAGCAAAAAAAGGGGGTTAAATAAACTAGCGCTTAAGAGTTAATATCCCTTGCCCTATTCTCCTACTATCTACTTCCCAGATAGAAAGGTGTATAAAGTGAAAAAGTTATGGAGATTAGGCGCTTAATCTGCAAAAGGGATAAAGGTGTGTATGGAGGTCGTTAGCTAAATATGTAGAAAAAACTGGACCTTGGACAGAATAAGTGAAAAATTCTTCTACAATTTATTTTCAAAATAAAAACATGATAATACCAAGATAAAATAAATCACAATCCCTAAGTGTTGCAACACTATATCGATCAATTCATAAAATTTCTAAAATTCAGATATACATTTGTTTCATACACAAATAAAAGGATTTATCTGCTCTTTTGTATCCTTTGTTCAAAGATTTTAGATAGAATATATTCTTTTATTTCAACACAATTAATAATATTTGTCTCTATTTGATATTTTATATCTATATTTCATCAGCTTTAAAATTTCAAATATGTAGCAAAAACTAACAATTAGTTAAAACAATTTAAATGCAAGATTATAAATGGTGTCCCCACAATGGCTGTTTACTTATATTGGTTATAATTTTGTGTATCTAAAAAGTTCATCAAAGCATTTGTAAGTAATTGGAGATAAATTACTGAGGGCTGTGTTCTTTATCCTTATATTTATGTTGTGATATCTAAAATCTTTGAACAAAGGATACAAAAGAGCAGATAAATCCTTTTATTTGTGTATGAAACAAATGTATATCTGAATTTTAGAAATTTTATGAATTGATCGATATAGTGTTGCAACACTTAGGGATTGTGATTTATTTTATCTTGGTATTATCATGTTTTTATTTTGAAAATAAATTGTAGAAGAATTTTTCACTTATTCTGTCCAAGGTCCAGTTTTTTCTACATATTTAGCTAACGACCTCCATACACACCTTTATCCCTTTTGCAGATTACGCTACTTTTGACACAACCTTTTAGGTCTCTCCCCGCTGTTTTGATCTACTCAAGCAATTTTCCTCACTAAGTCATTATAAATTTAACCTTTCCAAGACTGAGGCCCTACATTTAAACATACCACCCACTGATTTAGTCCGCTTGCAGAGGTTATATAAATTTCACTGGTCTGCGCAGTCCGCTAAATTGTTAGGTATTCATCTTAGTATGGATACTTCCATTATCATTTCTAAAAAAATTTCAGACAGACTCCCTGAGTGGCATAAAATCCTAGATTCATGGGAATACGAGAGATATCTTGGACAGGCAGGATAGCTGCGATCAAGATGTCCTTTATCCCTAAAATTATTTATTTATTCAGGTCCCTTACAATAAATATCCCTAGGCTCATACTTAACAGATTGCAGAGCCTTATCACATCTTATGTTTGGAAAGGTAAAAAACCTAGGACAGCCACACAGACTCTACAGAGACATGTAACTAAAGGTGGTTTAAGTTTCCCAAATGTTATACTATATTACCAAGCAGCTTGCTTAACTCATTTATTGAGTTGGAGTTGTTTGGCTAACGCAGCTTCTTGTAGAACAATTGAACAGTCTTTACTACCAGCTGGCCTACATCTGCAAGACTTACCATGGGTGCCCACACACTATAGGAAAGACCTTAAATTGACCCACCCTGTAATTTTCGACACCTTACAATTCTGGGACCAAACCAGACATTCCCCTAATATAGCCCCTCACCCCTCACCCCTCACCATGCCAGACAATACCTAGTGCTCTTGTCTGTCTCCTAGACTCCCACATTTTTGCATGGACCAAACTTAATGCTAAATATATATCTGACCTATACAATCAGTCAAATATGCTCTCTCATAATAGCCTCTGTACAAACCTTCAAATACCTTGCTCTTTGAGTTTTGAGGCGTTTCGCCTCTGTTCTGTCCTCAAATCTTGGGGATTCCCCAGCACAACTCTTAGAGAAATCACTAATTGGGAAATGCGTTGGTCGTTAGCTCTACAGATCAGGGGTGCTCTCTCATATCACTATGATCTACTTATTGATCCTTACTCACATCACAAAATTTCTCAACACATAGCTTGGGAAAAGGAGTTGAATTTTGCCTGCGACATAGACACATGGCATAGGGAAACCTTAGTCACTAGAAAGATTCTACACTGTGCCACATTATGGGAACTACATTTTAAAATAATGGTACATTTGGTCCCAGACACTCTGCACAAGATTTATAACACCCATCCGCCTACCTGTTGGAGAGGTTGTGGCCTTATTGGCACTCAGAGTCACATCTGGTGGTATTGTCCTCTTCTCACACCCCTTTGGACTCAACTTTTTAACATCCTTAGACAACTGGACATCACTCTCCCACTCAGCCCCCAAACATGTATCCTGCACTTAGATTTTCCCCCACTTACCACAGCACAAAAATATCTAACCATATATTTGCTAATGTCCACTAAACTTGAGATAGCAAAAGCCTGGAAACAGAGATCCCCCCCATCTATCAAGCAGGTTATGACTACTGTCACTTACCTTCATAACATGGAATCTTATGCATATACGGCCATGGACGCATTTGACACTTACCTTGATATATGGCGTCCATGGGTAGAGAAGTTCCTTAACTAAGATCCCTTATGAAAATCTGAGTCGCTTTACCTGATCCCCTCTTCCCATTCTCCCCCCCCTTGTTTGCCCTTCCCTTCTCCTCTCCCACCCCCCTCCCTTTTTTTCCCCTCTCCCCCTGTTTATCTACGAGAACTCTTTGAATATGTGAATTCCTGCATATAATGTTTAATATCAGAAAATGAGAAATAATTTTGGTAACTTTGAAGACTGTCCTTTATTAATTTCTTGTCAGTGTTTTTGCCTATGTTCCTTGTCTTTCTATTTCTAGATTGTCTCAAGATATTGGGACTCCACTGCTGGTCGTCATAACTTGTTCATGACAAACTTTCAATTTTGTCTTAAGTTACTTTGAAAATGTGTTTGTACGAACATAATTCTATCCCTGCGTAGATACTATTGCTATTCATGTTTGTACCTAATTTTCTCAATAAAAATCTTTATTTGAAAGGCAAAAAAAAAAAAACAAACAAAAAAAAAAAAACAACTTTCAATTCTATCTTTAATCTATGAATTTCTTTGTATCTTTTTATGCTCAACAGATATGTTTATTAATATTACTTTACCTTAAACAAATAACTCTAACTATAAGATACAGTGCATCAATATATTAAAATTATTGTATAAATGTAGTTTGTAATCACTTAAACTAATATAACTCATAATTTAATGTATTTTATCAACTGACACAAACAGATCAATTGCTAAATATCCTGGTAACTTTCTACCCAAAATATTTGCCTTTAATTTATCTAACTATCCATGAGCTCTGATCCTTACCTAGTAACCCAGAACTGGTCATATTTAGACGATTGATCTCTTTGTAGAATAATTAGGATATATATTAAGGTTTGCAGAGACCATAAGGAGATGTTCCCTAAGGACATATTGCTTTGAAGAACAAGAAAAAGAATACATAGAATCTCTATGGACAGGGCAATCATCCTGAGATTGTGTTCCTTCAGGAACGTGCTCAGAAATTCTCCTCAAGGGAAGAATTGCAAACAATGTAATGTTTTAATAAAAGAGACATTAAAGGGACAGTAAACCTTAAAATTAATGTTTTATAATTCTGCACATAGTGCAGAATTATATAACATTATATTAGCCAACCATTATTTAACATAATATTGCCTTTTAATTTTTAGCAAAAAACGCTATTTTACAGACCCGCTCTCTGGGCTCTGCTGAGCGGGTCTGTTTTCTTTCCTCAGCGCATTGGGCCAGCTGTATAGTCACAGCCCGGCCCGACCGTGCCATAAGACTAAGTGCAGCTCGCTCCCGCTCTGTCTGACAGTAGGAGCGAGCTGCACTTAGTCTTATGGCACGGTAGGGCCGGGCTGTGACTGTACAGCTGGCCCGATGCGCTGAGGAAAAAAAACAGACCCGCTCAGCAGAACACTGTTATATTCCACACACCCATTGGCTGCTCACTCTTGTGATCTATTTATAACTGTCCCTAATTGGCCACAGCAAAGAAGGCAACCTAAGTTACAACATGGCAGCTCCCATTGTTTTATAGACATTACAATTTTAAACTTATTTTGTCAATATTTAAACAGCAAATGAAACTTTAAAAAACACATCTACACGTTATTCTTAGACTAATTTTTTCATTGAATGCTTTGTTCTATCTAGCATTTATTTAGTGTTTAATGTCCCTTTAAGGGGACATTAAACTCAAAACGTTGTTCCCAATAAAGGCCCAGATTATAAGTAGAGCTCAAAAATATTAGTGGTATTGTGCACTAACATTACTCGTGCAGGGTCAACAAAGCTTTTATTTTTGTGCTCATATTACAAGTTGAAAGAAATATTTTGTCCAGGGCACATTAACATCTACATTTCAGAAAGCAAATAAACCATTCAAATACGTGGTGCACTGAAAACTCATGTTAGTTATCACGCGAGCCCTAAACAAAAAGTCAAATGGTATAATTCAATGGTGTTGCATTGAAATATACAGTAAGTTTCAAACATTGCACACATACATACATGCAAATGAATATATGTGGACACACATATATACACATACATACATACGTACATACACTTACAATTATATACACCCACATATATATATATATATATATATATATATATATATATATATATATATATATATATATATATATATATATATATATATATATATAAGGAAAAATGGACCTCACTCTCAGACCGGGTACACATCCCATAACTCCTAAACAAGCTGAGCTTTGTTTGCTTATAGCACTCACTTAAAGCTACACTATTTCCAGAGTCACAGACAGTTAACCCTGGGCCTTCCAAGGTGCAGGTCCATAGGGGAAATAATTACAAAACAGACAATACAGCACACAGAAAAAGTCCACCACTCACTCACAAGCTCTCAGCTTAGATTAAAAGCAAAACTGGAAGACTTAGTTACCACATTTGGCCAAATGGGACAAGCCCAGGTACCACTTCAAGGTCTCTTCCAAAAAGCTGGGTCCCTAATACAGCCACACAAATGCAGCCATGCACACAAATGAAGCCATGCACACAAATGTAAGCTCTTAATCAAACAAACTGGGAACAAGTCAGGGTTCAGGGACTTATGTAATCACCCTAGGCATAAGCAAAACAAGGGAAAGCGGACAGCACTCTCAGAACGGACCGGGTACACATCCCATGACTCCTAAACAGGCTTTGCTTTGGTTGCTTATAGCACTCACTTAAAGCTACACTCACTTAAAGCTATAAGCACTCAATTAAAGCTACACTCACTTAAAGCTATAAGCACTCAATTAAATCTACACTCACTTAAAGCTATAAGCACTCAATTAAAGCTACACTCACTTAAAGCAATAAGCACTCAATTAAAGCTACACTCACTTAAAGCTATAAGCACTCAATTAAAGCTACACTCACTTAAAGCAATAAGCATACTACCAGATGGTGTGCTATTCTTTGTGCAAGGCATAACTCACTCTGTGCAACCATTTGCACTCCACTTGTTATCAAGTCCAAAATGTTTAATTCTGCATAATCAAATACATTTGTATGGCACTTGCACTATTAATTTTGCCTCCTTTTACTGTAATAGAACTATAAACATTTTTGCCTAGATTACGAGTTTTGTGTTAGAAGCTGTGCGGTGCTAACAAGCAGTTTATGCTCACCCCTCACTTACAGACAGCGCTGGTATTACGGGTTTTTACAAACCCGGCATTTACCGCAAAAAATTGAGCGAAGTGCTCCACATCTCACTTCAATACCAGCGCTGCTTACGTTAGCGGTGAGCTGGCTGAACGTGCTTCTGCACAATTTCCCCATAGGAATCAATGGGGGAGAGCCAGATGAAATTTTTTTTTTATTCATTTATATGTATCTTTCTCAAATTGTGTAAATGTAATCATTTTCAAAAGTATATTAACTTTTTATAAAAAAAAAATAAGGAAAGTGAACACCAACAACCAAATTGTGTTAAAAAAAATAGAGCATTTAACTGGACACTGAACCCTATTTGTTTCTTTCGTGATTCAGATTGAGCATTCAATTGTAAGCAACTTTATAATTTACTCCTATTATCAATCTTTTGTTGTTCTATTGCTATCTTTATTTGAAAAAGAAAGTCCCTAACCTTGGAAGGCACTTGTTTATTGGTGGATGAATGTATACACCAATCAGCAAGAACAACGCAGGTAGTTCAACAAAATGGGCCGGCATATAAAGTTACAAAATTTACGCCCAGATTATGAGTTTTGTGTTAGAAGCTGTGCGGTGCTAACGAGCAGTTTATGCTCACCGCTCACTTACAGACAGCGCTGGTATTACGGGTTTTTACAAACTCAGCGTTAACCACAAAAAAAGTGAGCAAAGAGCAAAATTTTGCTCCACATCTCACCTCAATACCAGCGCTGCTTATGTTAGCAGTGAGCTGGCTGAACATGCTCGATTTCCCCATAGGAATCAATGGGGGAGAGTCGGCTGAAAAAAAACCTAACACCTGCAAAAAAGCAGCGTAAAGCTCCTAACGCAGCCCCATTGATTCCTATGGGGAAATAAAAGTTATGTCTACACCTAACAGCCTAACATGAACCCCGAGTCTAAACACCCCTAATCTTACAATTATTAACCCCTAATCTGGTGCCCCAACATCGCCGACACCTACATTATATTTATTAACCCCTAATCTGCTGCCCACAACGTCGCCACTACGGCATCTTCTATCTTCATCCATCCGGCGCAGAGCGGGTCCATCTTCAAGACATCCAACGCGGAGCATCCTCTTCTTTCCACGGCTAAACACAGAATGAAGGTTCCTTTAAATGACGTCATCCAAGATGGCGTCCCTTCAATTCCGATTGGCTGATAGAATTCTATAAGCCAATCGGAATTAAGGTAAAAAAAATCCTATTGCTATCAGCCAATAGGATTTAACTGGCATTCTATTGGCTGATTGGAACAGCCTATAGAATGCCAGCTCAATCATATTGGCTGATTGGATCAGCCAATAGGATTAAACTTCAATATTATTGGCTGATTGCATCAGCCAATAGGATTTTTTCTAACTTAATTCTGATTGACTGATAGAATTCTATCAGCCAATCGGAATTGAAGGGACGCCATCTTGGATGACGTCATTTAAAGGAACCTTCATTCTGTGTTTAGCCATCGTTTGAAGAAGATGCTCTGCGTCGGATGTCTTGAAGATGGACCCGCTCTGCGTCAGATGGATGAAGATAGAAAATGTCATCTGGATGAAGACTTCTGCCCATCTGGAGGACCACTTCGCCCGGCTTGGATGAAGACTTCTCCCTGCTTCATTGAGGACTTCGGCCCGGTTGGGTGAAGACGTCTTCCGGTAAGGTGATCTTCAGGGGGTTAGTGTTAGTTTTTTTTAAAGGGGATTGGGTGGGTTTTAGAGTAGGGTTGGTTGTGTGGGTGGTGGGTTTTAATGTTGGGGGGGGAATTGTAAAAGAGCTGATTACTTTGAGGCAATGCCCCGCAAAACGGGGCTATTTGTATATTAGTGTAGGGTAGGGCTTTTTTTTATTTTGGCGGGCTTTATTTATTTTGTTAGGGGGATTAGATTAGGTGTAATTAGTTTAAAAATCAGCCAATAGGATTTAACTGGCCTTCTATTGGCTGCAGCCAAAAGAATGCCAGCTCAATCCTATTGGCTGATTGCATTAGCCAATAGGATTTTTCTAACTTAATTTCAATTGACTGATGACGTCATTTAAAGTAACCTTCATTCTGTGTTTAGCTGTCGTTTGAAGAGGATGCTCCGCGTCGGATGTCTTGAAGATGGACCCGCTCCGCGCCGGATGGATGGGTGGGTTTTAGAGTAAGGATTAGATTAAGTGTAATTAGTTTAAAAATTCTTGTAATTTCTTTATTATTTTCTGTAATTTAGTGTGTTTTTTGTACTTTAGATAATTTTATTTAATTGTAATTATTTGTATTTAATTTAGGTAATTAATTTATTGTAGTGTAGTGTTAGGTGTAATTGTAACTTAGTTTTGTTTTATTTTACAGGTAAATGTGTCTTTATTTTAATTAGGTAGTTATTAAATAGTTAATAACTATTTAATAACTATTGTACCTAAATAAAATAAATACAAAGTAAAATAAATAAAAAAACCTAAGATAGTTACAATGTAACTATTAGTTATATTTTAGCTAGCTTAGGGTTTATTGTATAGGTAAGTATTTAGTTTTAAATAGGAATAATTTAGTTAATTGTAGTAATTTTATTTAGATTTATTTAAATTATATTTAAGTTAGGGGGTGTTAGGGTTAGGGTTAGACTTAGGTTTAGGGGTTAATAACTTTATTATAGTGGCGGCGACATTGGGGCGTCAGATTAGGGGTTAATAAATGTAGGTAGGTGGTGGCGATGTTAGGGCAGGCAGATTAGGGGTAGTGATGTCTCGAACTGTTTGCCCGCGAACGGTTCACAGCGAACATAGCTTGTTCGCGTTTGTGGGCGAACACATGGCGATGTTCGATCCGCCCCTATGTGTCATCATTGTGGAAACTTTGACCCTTTATGTCACAGCCGCCTGACACATTAGAGCCAATCAACATCAGACACTCCCTCACAGACCCTCCCAGCTACTCGGAATCCGCCATTGTAGACTCATAATCACCTTGCTTTCTTAATGAGAGGACGTGTTGTGTTTTTGCTCCTGACATTAATAGGAAAAACATAGCTAGGCTAGTGGATTTACAGTCCAGAAGGACTCCACTCATCTCTTCTGCAAGCATAGCACCCCAAAAAGCCCTTTTTAGGGCTATATTTCGTGCCCTTTTTTTTTTTTTTTTTTTTTTTTATTATTAGCATTTGCTGGCTTTCAGCTGTGTGTTTAAGGCTCACAGCATATGCTGTGACTACTGCCACCACTGATACCTCCCTAACAACATTAGTTTAAATTTAACTAACCAAAAAATTTAATTATTTTTCTAGTGTCATTTTTTTCATTTTCTATCAGGCCAGTGTCACACAGCATATACTCTGGTTCATTGCTCTGTGCCAGCCAGCAGCCACCAGTGTTAATATCCGTTATAACATTATTTTAAATTAAAAAAAAAAAAAAAAAAAAATATTTTGCTAGTGTAATCTAATTACATTTACTATCAGGCCTGTGTCTGTCAGGCTCACTCAGCATTAATATACCTCATTTTTTTTTCAGTCTTTTGGTTAATTGGTCTGTGCCAGGCAGCCACCCAGCACTCATATCTATTCTTCTTCACCTTAATTTTAATATAAAAAAAAAAGTTTAAATTTGTTTGCTAGTGTAATCTAACATAATTTTCTATCCAGCCTGTGTGTTTTGCTGACATACAGAGCCTACTGTGTTTACTTGCTGCCCTCCCTAGTCTATGAGCCATGACTCATATGTGTTTAACCTTTTTTTAATTCCCCCCCCCAAAAAATAATTTCCATCATTTTTCTAGTGTAATCTAATAGTATTTTCTATCAGGCGTGTGTGTATCCGACTTACAGAGCCTACTGTTTTTAATAGTTGCCCTTCCAAGGCTATCAGCCACGACTCATATGTATATGCTTAACCTTTTTCTTAAAATTTCCAAAAAAAAGTCTTTAAATCATTATGCTAGTGTAATCTAATTGCATTTTCTATCAGGCCTGTGTCTAACTGTCTATCTGACTTACACAGCATACTGTCGTTATAATTGCTGCTCTACATAGCAGCCAGCCAGTGCGACCACTCATAGAGTCATACATGCATTGCACTTCTTAACATAATTTTAATATTAAAATCTAAAATTTTAAAATATTTTTCTAGTGTAATCTAACATAATTTTCTATCAGGCCTGTGTTTTTGTCACTTACACAGCATACTGTGTAAAATTGCTGTCCTACCTACCATCCACGACTCATATCTGCCAGCCTGTGTGCCAGGCCCAACTAGTCAATTATTGGCACCAATCACAATTCTTGTAACAGTAATTAAAAAAAAAATCATAATTTTTTGACTGCAAATATTGAGTCTCCTAGTGCCATTGAATTGCATTTACCTCCTGCCTGCCACTGCCAGCCTTTTGTGCCAGGCCGTCTAGCCAACTATTTACACCAATCATAATTGTTGTCACAGACAGTATAGTTACTAATTAAAATTAAACATTTTTTTATTGTTGATCTTAATCCTCAGTTGCACTTTTCTACTGCCTTCCAAGCCTGTGTGCCAGGCCTACTTGAAAAATATTTACACCAATCATATTTGTTGTGACAGTATTCTTAATAATTAAAAATTAATATTGTTGGTAATAGTTGTTGAGAATCCTCAGTTTGCTGGTGCCATTGAATAGCACTTTCCTGCTGCCTTGCAGCCTGCTGTGAGCCAGGCCCACCTAGCCAATTGTTGCCAGCAATCATATTTCTTTTAACAGTATTGCAAAAATTGTCAATCATCACAGTTTTGACTGTCAGTAATCAGTCTCCTAGTGTCCTTGAATTGCATCTACCTCCTGCCTGCCAGCCTTTTGTGCCAGGCCGTCTTGCCAACTATTTACACCAATCCTAATTTTTTGTCACAGTATAGTTACTAATTAAAATTAAAAAATTCTTGATTGTTGATGATCTTAATCCTCAGTTTGCTCGTGCCCTAGAATTGCACTTTTCTACTGCCTTATAAGCCTGTGTGCCAGGCCTACTTGAAAAATATTTACACCAATCGCATTTGTTGTGACAGTATTCTTAGTAATTAAAAATTAAAATGTTTATTAATAGTTGTTGTGAATCCTCAGTTTGCTGGTGCCAGTGAATAGCACTTTCCTCCTGCCTTGCAGCCTGCTGTGTGCCCGGCCCACCTAGCCAATTATTGCCAGCAATCATATTTATTTTATCAGTATTGCAAAAATTGTCAAGCATCACTGTTTTGACTGTCAGTAATCAGTCTCCTAGTGTCCTTGAATTGCATTTACCTCCTGCCTGCCAGCCCTTTGTGCCAGGCCATCTTGCCAACTATTTACACCAATCATAATTGTTGTCACAGTATAGTTACTAATTAAAATTTAAAAATTCTTGATTGTTGATGATCTTAATCCTCAGTTTGCTCGTGCCCTAGAATTGCACTTTTCTACTGCCTTCCAAGCCTGTGTGCCAGGCCTACTTGAAAAATATTTACACCAATCATAATTGTTGTGACAGTATTCTTAGTAATTAAAAATTAAAATTTTTGTTAATAGTTGTTGTGAATCCTCAGTTTGCTGGTGCCAGTGAATAGCACTTTCCTCCTGCCTTGCAGCCTGCTGTGTGCCTGGCCCACCTAGCCAATTATTGCCAGCAATCATATTTCTTTTAACAGTATTGCAAAAATTGTCAATCATCACTGTTTTGACTGTCAGTAATCAGTCTCCTAGTGTCCTACCTTGAATTGCATTTACCTCCTGCCTGCCAGCCTTTTGTGCCAGGCCGTCTTGCCAACTATTTACACCGATCATAATTGTTGTCACAGTATAGTTACTAATTAAAATTAACAAAATCTTGATTGTTGATGATCTTAATCCTCAGTTTGCTCGTGCCCTAGAATAGCACTTTTCTACAGCCTTCCAAACCTGTGTGCCAGGCCTACTTGAAAAATATTTACACCAATCATATTTGTTGTGACAGTATTCTTAATAATTAAAATTTTTAATTTTTGTTAATAGTTGTTGTGAATCCTCAGTTTGCTGGTGCCATTGAATAGCACTTTCCTCCTGCCTTGCAGCCTGCTGTGAGCCAGGCCCACCTAGCCATTTGTTGCCAGCAATCATATTTCTTTTAACAGTATTGCAAAAATTGTCAATCATCACAGTTTTGACTGTCAGTAATCAGTCTCCTAGTGTCCTTGAATTGCATCTACCTCCTGCCTGCCAGCCTTTTGTGCCAGGCCGTCTTGCCAACTATTTACACCAATCCTAATTTTTTGTCACAGTATAGTTACTAATTAAAATTAAAAAATTCTTGATTGTTGATGATCTTAATCCTCAGTTTGCTCGTGCCCTAGAATTGCACTTTTCTACTGCCTTATAAGCCTGTGTGCCAGGCCTACTTGAAAAATATTTACACCAATCGCATTTGTTGTGACAGTATTCTTAGTAATTAAAAATTAAAATGTTTATTAATAGTTGTTGTGAATCCTCAGTTTGCTGGTGCCAGTGAATAGCACTTTCCTCCTGCCTTGCAGCCTGCTGTGTGCCCGGCCCACCTAGCCAATTATTGCCAGCAATCATATTTATTTTATCAGTATTGCAAAAATTGTCAAGCATCACTGTTTTGACTGTCAGTAATCAGTCTCCTAGTGTCCTTGAATTGCATTTACCTCCTGCCTGCCAGCCCTTTGTGCCAGGCCATCTTGCCAACTATTTACACCAATCATAATTGTTGTCACAGTATAGTTACTAATTAAAATTTAAAAATTCTTGATTGTTGATGATCTTAATCCTCAGTTTGCTCGTGCCCTAGAATTGCACTTTTCTACTGCCTTCCAAGCCTGTGTGCCAGGCCTACTTGAAAAATATTTACACCAATCATAATTGTTGTGACAGTATTCTTAGTAATTAAAAATTAAAATTTTTGTTAATAGTTGTTGTGAATCCTCAGTTTGCTGGTGCCAGTGAATAGCACTTTCCTCCTGCCTTGCAGCCTGCTGTGTGCCTGGCCCACCTAGCCAATTATTGCCAGCAATCATATTTCTTTTAACAGTATTGCAAAAATTGTCAATCATCACTGTTTTGACTGTCAGTAATCAGTCTCCTAGTGTCCTACCTTGAATTGCATTTACCTCCTGCCTGCCAGCCTTTTGTGCCAGGCCGTCTTGCCAACTATTTACACCGATCATAATTGTTGTCACAGTATAGTTACTAATTAAAATTAACAAAATCTTGATTGTTGATGATCTTAATCCTCAGTTTGCTCGTGCCCTAGAATAGCACTTTTCTACAGCCTTCCAAACCTGTGTGCCAGGCCTACTTGAAAAATATTTACACCAATCATATTTGTTGTGACAGTATTCTTAATAATTAAAATTTTTAATTTTTGTTAATAGTTGTTGTGAATCCTCAGTTTGCTGGTGCCATTGAATAGCACTTTCCTCCTGCCTTGCAGCCTGCTGTGAGCCAGGCCCACCTAGCCATTTGTTGCCAGCAATCATATTTCTTTTAACAGTATTGCAAAAATTGTCAATCATCACAGTTTTGACTGTCAGTAATCAGTCTCCTAGTGTCCTTGAATTGCATCTTCCTCCTGCCTGCCAGCCTTTTGTGCCAGGCCGTCTTGCCAACTATTTACACCAATCCTAATTTTTTGTCACAGTATAGTTACTAATTAAAATTAAAAAATTCTTGATTGTTGATGATCTTAATCCTCAGTTTGCTCGTGCCCTAGAATTGCACTTTTCTACTGCCTTATAAGCCTGTGTGCCAGGCCTACTTGAAAAATATTTACACCAATCGCATTTGTTGTGACAGTATTCTTAGTAATTAAAAATTAAAATGTTTATTAATAGTTGTTGTGAATCCTCAGTTTGCTGGTGCCAGTGAATAGCACTTTCCTCCTGCCTTGCAGCCTGCTGTGTGCCCGGCCCACCTAGCCAATTATTGCCAGCAATCATATTTATTTTATCAGTATTGCAAAAATTGTCAAGCATCACTGTTTTGACTGTCAGTAATCAGTCTCCTAGTGTCCTTGAATTGCATTTACCTCCTGCCTGCCAGCCCTTTGTGCCAGGCCATCTTGCCAACTATTTACACCAATCATAATTGTTGTCACAGTATAGTTACTAATTAAAATTTAAAAATTCTTGATTGTTGATGATCTTAATCCTCAGTTTGCTCGTGCCCTAGAATTGCACTTTTCTACTGCCTTCCAAGCCTGTGTGCCAGGTCTACTTGAAAAATATTTACACCAATCATAATTGTTGTGACAGTATTCTTAGTAATTAAAAATTAAAATTTTTGTTAATAGTTGTTGTGAATCCTCAGTTTGCTGGTGCCAGTGAATAGCACTTTCCTCCTGCCTTGCAGCCTGCTGTGTGCCTGGCCCACCTAGCCAATTATTGCCAGCAATCATATTTCTTTTAACAGTATTGCAAAAATTGTCAATCATCACTGTTTTGACTGTCAGTAATCAGTCTCCTAGTGTCCTACCTTGAATTGCATTTACCTCCTGCCTGCCAGCCTTTTGTGCCAGGCCGTCTTGCCAACTATTTACACCGATCATAATTGTTGTCACAGTATAGTTACTAATTAAAATTAACAAAATCTTGATTGTTTATGATCTTAATCCTCAGTTTGCTCGTGCCCTAGAATAGCACTTTTCTACAGCCTCCAAACCTGTGTGCCAGGCCTACTTGAAAAATATTTACACCAATCATATTTGTTGTGACAGTATTCTTAATAATTAAAAATTTTAATTTTTGTTAATAGTTGTTGTGAATCCTCAGTTTGCTGGTGCCATTGAATAGCACTTTCCTCCTGCCTTGCAGCCTGCTGTGAGCCAGGCCCACCTAGCCATTTGTTGCCAGCAATCATATTTCTTTTAACAGTATTGCAAAAATTGTCAATCATCACTGTTTTGACTGTCAGTAATCAGTCTCCTAGTGTCCTTGAATTGCATCTTCCTCCTGCCTGCCAGCCTTTTGTGCCAGGCCGTCTTGCCAACTATTTACACCAATCATAATTATTGGTCACTGTATAGTTACTAATTAAAATTAAAAAATTCTTGATTGTTGATGATCTTAATCCTCAGTTTGCTCGTGCCCTAGAATTGCACTTTTCTACAGCCTTCCAAGCCTGTGTGCCAGGCCTACTTAATAAATATTTACACCAATCATATTTGTTGTGACAGTATTCTAATAATTAAAAATTAAAATTTTTGGTAATAGTTGTTGTGAATCCTCAGTTTGCTGGTGCCATTGAATAGCACTTTCCTCCTGCCTTGCAGCCTGCTGTGAGCCAGGCCCACCTAGCCAATTGTTGCCAGCAATCATATTTCTGTTAACAGTATTGCAAAAATTGTCAATCATCACTGTTTTGACTGTCAGTAATCAGTCTCCTAGTGTCCTACCTTGAATTGCATCTACCTCCTGCCTGCCAGCCTTTTCTGCCAGGCCGTCTTGATTGTTGATGATCTTAATCCTCAGTTTGCTCGTGCCCTAGAATTGCACTTTTCTGCAGCCTTCCAAGCCTGTGTGCCAGGCCTACTTAATAAATATTTACACCAATCATATTTGTTGTGACAGTATTCTAATAATTAAAAATTAAAATTTTTGGTAATAGTTGTTGTGAATCCTCAGTTTGCTGGTGCCATTGAATAGCACTTTCCTCCTGCCTTGCAGCCTGCTGTGAGCCAGGCCCACCTAGCCAATTGTTGCCAGCAATCATATTTCTGTTAACAGTTTTGCAAAAATTGTCAATCATCACTGTTTTGACTGTCAGTAATCAGTCTCCTAGTGTCCTACCTTGAATTGCATCTACCTCCTGCCTGCCAGCCTTTTCTGCCAGGCCGTCTTGCCAGCTATTTACACCAATCATAATTTTTGGTCACAGTATAGTTACTAATTAAAATTAAAAAATTCTTGATTGTTGATGATCTTAATCCTCAGTTTGCTCATGCCCTAGAATTGCACTTTTCTATTGCCTTCCAAGCCTGTGTGCCAGGCCTACTTGAAAAATATTTACACCAATCATATTTGTTGTGACAGTATTCTTAATAATTAAAAATTAAAATTGTTGGTAATAGTTGTTGAGAATCCTCAGTTTGCTGGTGCCATTGAATAGCACTTTCCTGCTGCCTTGCAGCCTGCTGTGAGCCAGGCCCACCTAGCCAATTGTTGCCAGCAATCATATTTCTTTTAACAGTATTGTAAAAATTATCAATCATCACTGTTTTGACTGTCAGTAATCAGTCTCCTAGTGTCCTTGAATTGCATTTACCTCCTGCCTGCCAGCTTTTTGTGCGAGGCCATCTTGCCAACTATTTACACCAATCATAATTGTTGTCTACAGTATAGTTACTAATTAAAATTTTTTAAAAAATTGATTGTTGATCTTAATCCTCAGTTTGCTCGTGCCATTTTTTTTTCTACTGCCTGCCAGCCTGTGTGCCAGGCCCAACTATCCAATTAGTGCCAGCAATCATATTTCTTTTAACAGTATTGCAAAATTTGTCAATAATCACTGTTTTGACTGTCAATCTGCAGTCTACTAGTGCCCTTGAATTGCATTTTCCTCCTGCCTGCCTGCCTGTGTGCCAGTCCCAACTAGCTAATTAGTGCCACAACTCATATCTATTGTAACAGGATTGGAATTTTTGTTAATCATAACTGTTTTGACTGTGATTCTTCAGTCTCCTAGTGCCATTGAATTGCAGTTTCCTTTCTCCCAGCATGTGTGCCAGACAGGCCCATTTGCCAACTAGTGCCAAACAATCATATTTGTTTGCCACAGATTGTAATATTTAAAAAAATTAACAATTTGGGATTTTTAAAACATCTGTCTTTTTTTTTGTTGTCAGTCTCACAGCGTATACTGTGCCCACTTTCACAGTGCCACCACTCAATTGGTGTATTAGTACTGTTAGTGTCCATTTAAAAAAAATGACAGGCAGAGGCAGGCCACCCCGCAGGTTCCGTGGTCGTGGTGCTGTGATTCCTTTAGACCCTACAAATATGCACATTGTTCAGACGCCGGGTGCCAGGGGGGACGCAAAAACCTCTGAGGAGGACCTAGTTGAATGGCTAACACAGGGCACCCAATCTTCTTCAGCTTCCGCTGCTAGTCCTCCTAACCTTGACGCACCATCTAAGTCCAGCTGTGCTTTGGGCAGGTCTCAAGTGACCAGTGCCACTCCCCCGCCTGTCACCACCACCAACAATAGCACCACAGCCGCTTCACTTGATCTGTCACAGGGGTTATTGACACATCATTTGGAAGAAATGAGTGATGCGCAACCATCATTGACAGAGGATGTAGATAATAGTGATCAGTCTCAGTCAGGCAGCATTACCGACATGGAGGTATGGTGTGATGATGATGTTGTACCCGCTGCTGCTTCCTTTCTTGATGTTTCAGATACAAGTGAAGCGGTTGATGATGATGTGTCAGTGGATGTCACGTGTGTGCCTGCTAGAAGAGAAGAAGAAGAGGGGGAAAGTTCAGATGGGGAGACAGAGAGGAGGAGGAGGAGGAGATGATTTGGAAGCACGGGGAGGTCATCTCAAGGAGCTAGTGGCACAGTCAGACACCATGCATCGTCACCAGGGGTCAGCCAGACAGCACGCCAACGCCCATCAACGCATACTGTTGCCACCACTAGAATGCCATCATCGCAGAGCTCAGCAGTGTGGCATTTTTTGTGTGTGTCTGCCTCTGACAACAGCGATGCCATTTGCAACCTGTGCCAAAAGAAACTGAGTCATGGGAAGTCCAACAGCCACCTAGGTACAACTGCTTTGCGAAGGCACATGGTCTCCCATCACAAAGGCCGATGGGAAGAACACATGAGTAGAAGCTCCATCATCTTCAGCCACGTCAACCAGTGCTGTCCTCCTTGCCCCCTCTCAACCATCCTCCACTCAGTCTCTCCACTCAGTCTCTCTTACGTAGCAGTTCCTGGTCATCTGCCCACAGTCAGGTGTCTGTCAAGGACATATTTGAGCGTAAGAAGCCAAATCTCAAAGTAACCCCCTTGCCCGGCGTCTGACAGCTGGCTTGTCTGAACTCTTAGTCCGCCAGCTTTTACCATACAAGCTGGTGGAGTCTGATGCTTTAAAAAAAAAATTATCTATTGGGACACCGCAGTGGAAGGTACCTGGCAGAAATTTATTTTCACAAAAGGCAATCCCAAACCTGTACTCTGTTGTGAGAAAGGAAGTTATGGCATGTCTGGCACACAGCGTTGGGGCAAGGGTCCATATGACCACGGATAGCTGGTCTGAAAAGCATGGTCAGGGCAGGTATATTACCTACACTGCGCATTGGGTAAACCTGCTGACTTCTGACAAGCATGGAATGCGTGGCTCTGCAGAAGAGTTGGTGACACCGCCACGACTTGCAGGCAGGCCTGCTGCTACTTCCTCTATTCCTCCTACTCCATCCTCTTCCATAACCTCCTCCTCGGCTGAGTCCTCTTCAACTTCTGCATCTTGCTCCACATCTATGGCACCCCCCCAGCTCCCCAGGTACTATGCTACATTCCAGGTACGGCAGTGTCACGCCGTCTTGGGGTTGACTTGCCTGAAAGCAGAGAGTCACACCGCACCAGCACTCCTGACCGCCCTGAACGCACAGGTGGATCAGTGGCTGACGCCGCACCAACTGGAGATTGGCAAGGTTGTTTCTGACAATGGAAGTAATTTGGTGGCGGCATTGAAATTGGGCAAGTTGACACATGTGCCGTGCATGGCACATGTGTGTAATCTAATTGTACAACCATTTGTCCATAAGTACCCAGGCTTACAGGACGTCCTGAAGTAGGCCAGGAAGGTGTGTGGCCATTTCAGGCGTTCCTACACGGCCATGGCGCACTTGTCCAATATCCAGCGTCGAAACAACCTGCCAGTGAGGCGCTTGATTTGCGACAGCCCGACATGGTGGAATTCAACACTCAACACTAATGTTTGACCGCCTGCTCCAACAAGAAAAAGCTGTTAATTAGTATTTGTATGACTGGGGTGCTAGGCCAGCCTCTGGGGAGCTGGGGATATTTTTTCCAAATTACTGGATGCTCATGCGCAATGCCTGTAGGCTCATGCGTCCTTTTGAGGAGGTGACAAACCTTGTCAGTCGCACCGAAGGCACCATCAGCAACATCATACCATTTGTTTTCTTCCTGGAGCGTGCCCTGCAAGGAGTGCTTGATCAGGTAGTAGATGAGCGTGAAGAGGAAGCGGGAGAGTTGTGGTGTCCATCACCCCCACAAACAGCCGAATCAGCATCGCTTGCTGGACCTGCGGCAATGCAGGAAGAGGATTGTGAGGAAGAGGAGTCAGAGGAGGAATGTGGCTTTGAGGAGGAGGAGGAAGACCGAGCACAACAGGCATCCCAGGGTGCTCATTGTTTTCACCTCTCTGGTACCCGTGGTGTTGTACGTGGCTGGGGGGAACAAGATACAATCAGTGAGATCAGTGAGGAGGAGGAACGGGATATGATTAGCTCAGCATCCAACCTTGTTCAAATGGGTTCTTTCATGCTGTCGTGCCTGTTGAGGGACCCTCGTATAAAAAAGCTGAAGGAGCACGACCTGTACTGGGTGTCCACGTTCCTCGACCCCCGGTATAAGCATAAAGTGCCTGAAATGTTACCAAATTCCCGCAAGTCGGAAAGGATGGAGCATTTTAAGAATACATTAAAAACTATGCTTTACACAGCGTATAAGGGTGATGTCACAGCACCACGGGAATGTAACAGGGGAAGAGATGAAATTAATCCTCCTCCTCCTCCTCCCATGACCACGGCGGCAAGGACATGACGCTTTCCTGACGTCTTGTTGATGGAGGACATGCGTACCTTTTTAACTCTCATGCACCATCAGAGCCTTTCAGGATCCAGCCTTAGAGAAAGACTCAACCGACAGGTAGCAGACTACCTAGCTTTACCTGCGGATCTCAACACTCTCAGGAGCGATGGACCCCTTGACTACTGGGTGTGCAGGCTGGACTTGTGGTCTGAGCTATCCCAATTTGCAATGGAACTTCTGGCCTGCCCCGCTTCAAGTGTCCTGTCCGAAAGGACTTTCAGTGCAGCAGGAGGTTTTGTCACTGAGAAGAGAAGTCGCCTAGGTCAAAAAAGCCTTGACTATCTCACTTTTATAAAAATGAATGAGGGCTGGATCCCGAAGGGACTGACATTGGGCGATACATTTGAATAAAAAAGGCCTGATTGAACGCAAAATGCCACAAATTTGAAAGAGTAGGACCGACCAAGCATCTTTATCCATCTCTTGGTTGCTCTAAATTATCTCTGTGTTCCATCTATGCCATACCTGTACTCTATTGTGCAAAAGGGTGGCATTTGTGGTGTTTCATGCTGTTGTGCCTGTTGCGGGTCGTGGCCCATGGTATAAAAAGGCTGAAGGAGAACGACCTGTAATGGGTGCCCCATCAAATTTTTAGAAAAATGTTCCTGGTTCCTCTCAATTATCTCTGGGTTTCTAAAATGGATGCCATACCTGTACTCGCTTGTGAAAAAGGATGGCATATGTGGTGGTGTTTCCTGCAGTTGTTTCTGTTGAGGGTGCTGGACCCTCTTATAAAAAAGCTAAAGGAGAACGACCTAGAGTGGGAGTCCAAGCATGGTTTTTTGGGCTATTTCACTTTTCCAAACAATTATCTGTGGGTTTCTAAAATCAATGCCGTACCAGTACTCTATTGTTCAAAAGTATGCCATATGTTCTCTTTCCTGCTGGTATTTTGTTTGAGGGTCCTGGACCCTCTTATAAAAAGGCCTAAGGAGAAAGAGGTGTACTGGGTGTCCACTCATTTTTTTTTTCTATTTCACATTTGACCAAAATTATCTCTGGGTTTGTAAAATTAATGCTGTACCCTACTCTATTGTTCAAAAGGATGCCATACATCATCTTTCCTGCTGGTGTTTTTTTTTTGAGGGTCCTGGACCCTCTTATAAAAAGGCCTAAGGAGAAAGAAGTGTACTGGGTGTCCATCGAATCATTTTTTTTTATTCAAATTTCCATTTGCAACAAATTATCTCTGGGTTTCTAAAATCAATGCCTTTCCTGTACTCTATTGTTCAAAAGGATGCCATACGTCCTCTTTCCTGCTGGTGTTTTTTTTGAGGGTCCTGGACCATCTTATAAAAAGGCCTAAGGAGAAAGAAGTGTACTGGGTGTCCACTCATTTTTTTTTCTATTTAACAATTGACCAAAATGATCGCTGGGTTTGTAAAATCAATGCTGTACCTGTACTCTATTGTTCAAAAGGATGCAAAACGTCCTCTTTCCTGCTGGTGTTTTTTTTTGAGGGTCCAGGACCCTCTTATAAAAAGGCCTAAGGAGAAAGAAGTGCACTGGATGTCCATCTAATCATTTTTTTGATTCAAATTTCAATTTGCAAAAAATTATCTTTGGGTTTCTAAAATCAATGCCTTTCCTGTACTCTATTGTTCAAAAGGATGCCATATGTCCTCTTTCCTGCTGGTGTTTTTTTTGAGGGTCCAGGACCCTCTTATAAAAAGGCCTAAGGAGAAAGAAGTGCACTGGGTGTCCATCGAATCATTTTTTTTATTCAAATTTCCATTTGCAAAAAATTATCTCTGGGTTTCTAAAATCAATGCCTTTCCTGTACTCTATTGTTCAAAAGCATGCCATATGTCCTCTTTCCTGCTGGTGTTTTGTTTGAGGGTCCTGGACCCTCTTATAAAAAGGCCTAAGGAGAAAGAATTGTACTGGGTGTCCATCAAATCATTTTTTTTATTCAAATTCCCGGTTGCAACAAATTATCTCTGGGTTTCTAAAATCAATGCCTTTCCTGTACTCTATTGTTCAAAAGGATGCCATACGTCCTCTTTCCTGCTGGTGTTTTTTTTTGAGGGTCCTGGACCCTCTTATAAAAAGGCCTAAGGAGAAAGAAGTGTACTGGGTGTCCATTGAATCATTTTTTTTATTCAAATTTCCAATTGCAACAAATTATCTCTGGGTTTCTAAAATTAATGCCTTTCCTGTACTCTATTGTTCAAAAGGATGCCATACGTCCTCTTTCCTGCTGGTGTTTTTTTTGAGGGTCCTGGACCCTCTTATAAAAAGGCCTAAGGAGAAAGAGGTGTACTGGGTGTCCACTCATTTTTTTTTTCTATTTAACAATTGACCAAAATGATCGCTGGGTTTGTAAAATCAATGCTGTACCTGTACTCTATTGTTCAAAAGGATGCCATACGTCCTCTTTCCTGCTGGTGTTTTTTTTTTTGAGGGTCCAGGACCCTCTTATAAAAAGGCCTAAGGAGAAAGAAGTGCACTGGGTGTCCATCAAATCATTTTTTTGATTAAGATTTCAATTTGCAAAAAATTATCTCTGGGTTTCTAAAATCAATGCCTTTCCTGTACTCTATTGTTCAAAAGGATGCCATATGTCCTCTTTCCTGCTGGTGGTTTTTTTTTGAGGGTCCAGGACCCTCTTATAAAAAGGCCTAAGGAGAAAGAAGTGCACTGGGTGTCCATCGAATCATTTTTTTTATTCAAATTTCCATTTGCAAAAAATTATCTCTGGGTTTCTAAAATCAATGCCTTTCCTATAATCTTTTTTTCAAAAGGATGCCATATGTCCTCTTTCCTTCTGCTGGTTTTGTTGAGTGTCCTTGAGCATCTGCTAAAAAGGCCTAAGGATAAATAAGTGTACTGGGTGTCTATTCAATGTTTTTTTAGATTTCCCGGTTGTAACAAATTTTCTCTGTGTTTCTAAAATCAATACCTTTCCTGTAATCTATTTTTCAAAAGGATGCCATTTGTCCTCTTTCATGCTGTTGTTTCTGTTGAGGCTCCGGGACCCTCTTATAAAAAGGCCTAAGGATAAAGAAGTGTACTGGGTGTCCTATCAATGTTTTTTTCTATTTCCCGGGTCATATAAATGATCTCTGTGTTTCTAAAATCAATGCCTTTCCTGTAATCTAATTTACAAAAGTATGCCATATGTCCTCTTTCCTGCTGCTGGTTTTGTTGTGGGTCCTGGAGCCTCTGCTAAAAAGGCCTAAGGATAAAGAAGTGTACTGGGTGTCTAATCTATGTTTTTTTAGCTTTCACGGTTGCAAACAATTATCCCCGGATTTCTAAAATCAATGCCTTTCCTGTAATCTATTATTCACAAGGATGCCATATGTACTCTTTCATGCTGTTGTTTCTGTTGAGGCTCCGGGAGCCTCTTATTAAAAAGGCCTAAGGATTAATAAGTGTACTGGGTGTCCTATCAATGTTTTTTTCTATTTCCCGGGTCATATAAATGATCTCTGTGTTTCTAAAATCAATGCCTTTCCTGTAATCTAATTTAAAAAAGTATGCCATATGTCCTCTTTCCTGCTGCTGGTTTTGGTGAGGGTCCTGGAGCCTCTTCTAAAAAGGCCTAAGGATAAAGAAGTGTACTGGGTGTCTAATCTATGTTTTTTTAGATTTCACAGTGGCAAAAAATTATCCACGGGTTTCTAAAATCAATGCCTTTCCTGTAATCTATTATTCACAAGGATGCCATATGTACTCTTTCATGCTGTTGTTTCTGTTGAGGCTCTGGGAGCCTCTTATTAAAAAGGCCTAAGGATAAATAAGTGTACTGAGTGTCTAATCAATGTTTTTTTTCTATGTCCCGGTTGCAACTAATGATCTTTGTGTTTCTGAAATCAATGCCTTTCCTATAATCTTTTTTTCAAAAGGATGCCATATGTCCTCTTTCCTGCTGCTAGTTTTGTTGAGGGTCATGGAGCCTCTGCTGAGCATAATAAAAAAAAAAATTATTTAACTTGACTTAATAACTGAAGCATGACTTCAGGAGTCAGGTGTGGTCGTAGGTAGTGGTTGTTAGCCGATTCTTTTTAATGCAAATTGCAATTGCCACAGCGTGCATAAAATGTGTGTCACTAGTCACTCTCCAAATCTTACCTTTTTTTTTCATTCTGGATTATTTTGGTGACCAACGCCATATTGGAAAGGCAAAATACAGGTCTCCGTACCCGTTGATATAAGGGGTGACTAGTGCTTTTCCTTCTCTTTGTCAATAGTTATGATTAACAAGTTGTCCAGTTACTATAGAACTGGTCTGATAACCCAGGGTCCTGGGGGGGGTATATTGGCGTCAGCTTTGACAATGACAGCACTATCAGGCTAGAGAGGCCTCTCAGTGTCGCGGCTAGCTGTAACGCAGTCAGCTGAGGAACATAGGTAAGCCGATATGAGTAAGGTATCTCCAGGCTCCTCTTGTATAGCCCCAGAAAGTGTGACTATGAATCCCAAAAAGAAAATTAAATTAAGGTTGAAAACTAACTCCAAAGTAACTTGTAAGACCTGGAGCTCCTCAAACACACGTCCTACCGCAACAGCTATAGGCTCCACCACCCACAAATCTTAACTTTTTAATGCCAATTGATATTGCCACAGCTGGAACAACAGTAAATAACATGTGCGTCACCACAGTCTCCGAAGCTGTTGTCGGATGCATACAAAAACACTGATAAAGTATTCCTTTTGGGGCGCAAAGAGATGGCTACCGGAACACTCCAGGAACTTCACAAGAGTCACTGTCTTGTGTTTCTGGTGATGTTTGAGACATCTGGGTAGTGTACAGGGAGGCCCAAAATACTCTCCATCTCTGTGCAGCACAGGACAGGACGTCCTTGTCATCCATAAGCACATGAAATTGCTGGCATTTTCGTTGCTTCAAGAAGTTCAGCTTTTGTGGTGATAGTACAGAATTAAATAAACTTTGGTTTCCTACCATACTCAAGACAATCTTGTAGTTCAAGCTTCGGACTTGCTGTGGGAAACAGTGGCCTGTCCATACCAGGAAGATGATTTAGACAGAAGTAACGAGCTCTGCTTGCAGGTGACACATGTTTATCGTCAATCATCAAAAGGGTTGCGTGCAGAATATGGCTGATGGCCCCTTATTCACATGTTTGTCCAGAGTCACAACATTTGTAAACAGCCAGAAGAAAGGTCGGTTCTCACCAGCCTTAAGTTGAGCTTCATTTACCAAATGCTGATATTCAAAAAATAGACAAACAGTGCCTTAAATAACACATTTGCGATATGGATTCATCAGAGCAAGGTCATTGCAAGTACTAAGTTCCAACGATAACAAAATTAAAATGCCACAACTACGCAATCTTCACCTTCACATTATTATTGTCACACTCCATTGTACTCCTATGCCCAGCTCCCTGTTCTTGTTTTTGTTGAGGGTCCTGGAGCCTCTGCTAAAAAGGCCTATGGATAAAGAAGTGTACTGGGTGTCTGTTCAATTTTTTTTTAGATTTCCCGGTTGCAACTAATTATCTCTGTGTTTCTAAAATCAATGCCTTTCCTGTAATCTATTATTCCAAAGGATGACATATGTCCTCTTTCATGCTGTTGTTTCGGTTGAGGCTCTGGGACCCTCTTATTAAAAAGGCCTGAGGATAAATAAGTGTACTGGGTGTCTAATCAATATTTTTTTCTATTTCACGGTTGCAAATAATGATCTGTTGGTTTCTAAAATCAATGCCTTTCTTGTAATCTATTATTCAAAAGGATGACATATGTCCTCTTTCATGCTGTTGTTTCGGTTGAGGCTCCGGGACCCTCTTATTAAAAAGGACTGAGGAACAATAAGTGTACTGGGTGCCTAATCAATGTTTTTTTCTATTTCCCGGTTGCAAATAAAGATCTGTGGGTTTCTAAAATCAATGCCTTTCCTGTAATCTATTATTCAAAAGGATTACATATCTCCTCTTTCATGCTGTTGTTTTGGTTGAGGCTCCGGGACCCTCTTTTTAAAAAGGCCTGAGGAAAAATAAGTGTACTGGGTGTCTAATCAATGTTTTTTTCTATTTCACGGTTGCAAATAATGATCTGTTGGTTTCTAAAATCAATGCCTTTCTTGTAATCTATTATTCAAAAGGATGACATATGTCCTCTTTCATGCTGTTGTTTCGGTTGAGGCTCCGGGACCCTCTTATTAAAAAGGACTGAGGAAAAATAAGTGTACTGGGTGCCTAATCAATGTTTTTTTCTATTTCCCGTTTGCAAATAAAGATCTGTGGGTTTCTAAAATCAATGCCTTTCCTGTAATCTATTATTCAAAAGGATGACATATCTCCTCTTTCATGCTGTTGTTTCGGTTGAGGCTCCGGGACCCTCTTATTAAAAAGACCTGAGGAAAAATAAGTGTACTGAGTGTCTAATCAATGTTTTTTTCTATTTCCCGGGTCATATAAATGATCTCTGGGATTGTAAAATCAATGCTTTTCCTGTAATCTATTATTCAAAAGGATGACATATGTCCTCTTTCATGCTGTTGTTTTGGTTGAGGCTCCGGGACCCTCTTATTAAAAAGGCCTGAGGAAAAATAAGTGTACTGGGTGTCTAATCAATGTTTTTTTCTATTTCCCAGTTGCAAATAATGATCTGTGGGTTTCTAAAATCAATGCCTTTCTTCTAATCTATTATTCAAAAGGATGACATATGTCCTCTTTCATGCTGTTGTTTCGGTGGAGGCTCCGGGACCCTCTAATTAAAAAGGCCTGGGGAAAAATAAGTGTACTGGGTGTCTAATCAATGTTTTTTTCTATTTCCTGGGTCATATAAATGATCTCTGGGATTCTAAAATCAATGCCTTTCTTGTAATCTATTATTCAAAAGGATGACATATGTCCTCTTTCATGCTGTTGTTTCGGTTGAGGCTCCGGGACCCTCTTATTAAAAAGGCCTGAGGAAAAATAAGTGTACTGGGTGTCTAATCAATGTTTTTTTCTATTTCCCAGTTGCAAATACAGATCTGTGGGTTTCTAAAATCAATGCCTTTCCTGCAATCTATTATTCAAAAGGATGACATATGTCCTCTTTCATGCTGTTGTTTCGGTTGAGGCTCCGGGACCCTCTTATTAAAAAGGCCTGAGGAAAAATAAGTGTACTGAGTGTCTAATCAATGTTTTTTTTCTATTTCCTGGGTCATATAAATGATCTCTGGGATTCTAAAATCAATGCCTTTCCTGTAATCTATTATTCAAAAGGATGACATATCTCCTCTTTCATGCTGTTGTTTCGGTTGAGGCTCCGGGACCCTCTTATTAAAAAGGCCTGAGGAAAAATAAGTGTACTGAGTGTCTAATCAATGTTTTTTTCTATTTTCCGGGTCATATAAATGATCTCTGGGATTCTAAAATCAATGCCTTTCCTGTAATCTATTATTCAAAAGGTTGACATATCTCCTCTTTCATGCTGTTGTTTTGGTTGAGTCTCCGGGACCCTCTTATTAAAAAGGCCTGAGGATAAATAAGTGTACTGGGTGTCTAATCAATGTTTTTTTCTATTTCCCGGGTCATATAAATGATCTCTGGGATTATAAAATAAATGCCTTAACTGTAATCAATTGTTCACAAGGATGCCATATGTCCTCTTTCATGCTGTTGTTTCAGTTGAGGCTCCGGGAGCCTCTTATAAAAAGGCCTAAGGATAAAGAAGTGTTCTGGGTGTCCAATCAATTTTTTTTTCACAGTTGCAAAAAAATTATCTATGGCTTTGTAAAATCTATGCCTTACCTGTCATCTATTGTTCAAAAGGATGCCATATGTTCTCTTTCCTGCTGTTGTTTTTGTTGGGGGTCTGGAACACTATTCTAAAAAGGCCGAAGGAGAACGACCTGTACTGTACTTGGTGTCCAATCATGTTTTTGTTTTCAATTTCACGGTTCATAATAAATATCGCTGTGTAACTAAAATCAATGCCATACCTGTACTCTGTTGTTCAAAAGGATGGCATATGTGGTGTCTCATTCTGTTGTGGTTGTTGAGGGTCGTGGCCGTGGGACAGCGTATAAAATGGCTGAAGGAGAACAACCTGTACAGCCTTGCTCCTCTTTTTAGGCAGGCCAGCTCTTTGCATACATGCCTCTTTTAGGGAGAGGTGCAGCCATAATGCAGGGTCAGAACCTCTGCCTGCAACTGTTATACTCGATTTTGCAAAAGGAAGTAACCTTACCATGGTTCCCTGCACGCACGTATTGTTGTTATATTTTTGGTGAGGGTAATCATGATGGCCATGTAGACCACCACCAATGAGAGTCCTGAAAGTAACAGGGATGACATGAAAGAGCTAAGAATAGTAGAACTTGAAACAACAGAGTTAGCCATGGGTGTTAGTGCAAAACCGCTTGGCTTTTTTTTGGCTTTGGGTGTGGCTATTCATGCAGGCCATATAGAGCTGCCACCATTCGGTGTTGTATCAGCTATAAAAATAATAAGAACTGTACTATCAAAATACAGCCAATCAAGGGCCTATGAAGACTAAGCAAAGGTTGAATTGTAGTATTTTGTTCGGCTAATCATGATGGCCATGTAGAACACCCGTAACAGGGATGAAAGTGCTAAGAATAGTACTAATTGAAACAACCGAGTTAGCCATGGGTGTTAGTCTAATACCACTCAGCTTTTTTTGGGGTTTGGGTGCAGCTAATCATGAAGGCCAGATAGACCTGCCACCATTTGGTGTTTTAACAGGTATTAAACTGCAAAGAACAGTACTACTTAACACAACCTACTTACCATGGGTCCCAGAGCATATGTTTGGTTATTATATTTTGTAAGGGTAATCATGCAGGCCATATAGACCTCCACCGATAGGGTGAGTATGAGTAACAGCTATTAAAATGCGAAGGACATTACTAATTAACACAACATAGTTACCATGGGTCGCAGACCAAGAGCAGATGTCTTATTATTATATTTTGTATGGGTAATCATCCAGGCCGTATAGACCTCACCAAATAGGGGGAGTTACAGAGATTAAAGTGCTAAGAATGGTAGTACTTAAAACACAACCTAGTTAAAATAGGTACCAGACCACATGTCTTATTATTATATTTTTTCAGGGTAATCAGGCAGGCCATATAGAACACCCCTGATAGGGGGGGGGAACAGGGATTAAAGTGCTAAGAAAAGTACTAATTAACTCAAGCTAGTAGGGTCCAAGAACGCATGTTTAATTATTAGACTTTATTAGTGTAATTATATATCTAACAAATCTATCTATTTCTCTTCTATCGATTCTATCTAACTATCAATCTATGTATATCTATCCTATCTATCAATATATCTTCTGTCCGGGATGTTTTGAGACAGCCACTTTGGGAATGTTAGTTGATTTAGGCCCATTATGGCTTAAAAGCAGACTCTGCATAAACTATGTAATTTTCCATGGGAGTTTTGCCAGGGATCCCCCTCCAGCATGCGACAGTCCAGGTGTTAGTACCCTTGAAACAACTTTTCCATCACTATTGTGGCCAGAAAGAGTCCTTGTAGGTTTTAAAGTTCGCCTGCCTATTGAATTCAATGGCGGTTTGCGACATCACTAATTAGGGGTTAATAATATTTAAATGTTATTTGTGATGCGGGAATGCGGCGGTTTAGGGGTTAATATATTTATTAGAGTGGTGGCGATGTCCGGTTCGGCAGATTAGGGGTTAAAATATTTATTTTTGTGTTTGCAATTTGGGGGGCCTAAGTTTAGGGGTTAATAGGTAGTTTATGGGTGTTAGTGTACTTTTTAGCAGTTTAGTTAAGAGTTTTATGCTACGGCGTTGTAGTGTAAAACTCTTAACTTCTGACTTTTAAATGCGGTACCAGGCTTGACAGGAGAGGGTTTACCGCTGACTTTTGGTCAGACTTGTAATACCGGCGCTATGCAAGTCCCATTGAAAATATAGGATACGCAATTGAAGTAAGTTGATTTGCGCTATTTCTGAGTCTGGCCAAAAAAGTGAGCAGTACACCTGTACCTGCAAGACTCGTAATAGCAGCGGGCGTTAAAAAGTAGTCTTAGAACCTCTTAACACTGCTTTTTAAGTCTAACGCACAACTCATAATCTAGGCCTTAGTGTTTCCATTCCATCCAGAAAGGCATCATTCTATGGAAGGCAGAATACTGACACATATGCTATACAGTGATTGGATACAATGACTGTGAGCTTGTTTATATTTGTTCCTAATTGTTTACAGAAAGGAAAAAGTATAAAAAAAAAATCAAGAGGCATTTAAAGGCAGTGTAGGGCTTAGAATAAGCCTGGAGCAGTCTAAGGGTTAAGGCTGTAGGAGAGTGGTTAGAAGAGAGAGGGATGATATTGGGGTGCAACATTGTTGCAATTCAGGGAAGGCCCCTCCTTACCAGTAGAAAAGCTGAGTCTCCCTGCCAACTTCCTCTTCTTCTCCGGATCCTGACTGAAGCAGTTTTGTTATCCATCTGTGCAGCTATGCATCGTTCAAGACGTTCTACTCTGCCTAGTAGACGTTATCAGCCTGAGCAGGGACAATCTGGATCTGCTATTCAAAACATACAGATAAGTGTTCATTCTGATAATATGGAGGATATAGATGTTATTCCACCAACCCAGTACACTACAGTAGTTGCAGCTCAGGTTCATAATTCAGAAGAGCAGGAGGCTGTTATTAATGATCTAGCTCAGGAAACAACCTTGCCTCAAGATTTACATTCCGAGCAAGTTAGTTTACCTTTGGCCAGTGTTCAGGCTAGCCATATGGCTTCATTTATTAGTGCTGTGCCTCCCTCTGCAGTATCAGCAGTTTCAAATGTGTTAAATAATATTATTGCAGCAATGGCTGCTTCTACTTCTGTCCCTCAAGGGTCTGACCTTGCTAGTATTCCCCCTGCTGATCCGGTTCTCAATAGGCCTCAGTTAGGAACATCAGCAGTCCCTCTTACTATTAGGCCACATACCGCCACACCACCCTTATTAACTGGCCTTCATACCGCCACACCACCCTTACTAACGGGCCTTCCTACCACCACGCCCCCCTTATCTGCCCAGTGCCCAGCAGGGCTATGTGACTCCCAGTAGGCCTACCACCACACCACTCATAAAATTGGCCCCACATGCTCCATCGGCGTCTGGCGGTACTCTGCCCAGGCAGGGCAGGGCCTTGCCAGTCGCTGCTTCTACCGCCACACCACTCCTTCCTCATTTGGCCCCTCAATTGATCGCAAGGCCTCCAGTTACGATAACCGGGCCTTGCGGCCTTGCCGCACTCCAACCGTGTGGTCCTGAGCCTTCTTCCGGTGCCAACGCCATGTCTGTGACGTCACCGGAAGTGGCCAGTGGCACTTCCGGTTTGGCGATTCCCAATGCGGTCGAGAGGACATTTACTCCCGGTGGCCCACATCATGCAGGTGAGCACCGAGAGTCGTCCTTGGCCGTGGATGGGCTATTAATAGGGGAACAGGCTGGGGGTAATACCGCCGGCGGTCAGGGGCCTCAAAGAGGTCGATCGCAGTTTAGAGGTGGTAATGTCAGGCAGGCATGTAATAGAAGGGGTAGGGGTGCTCGCAGTGTTACTACGACAAGGGCAAAGAGGCCACTAGTTTTTGTAACTGGGAGCGATAAGGGCGATTCATTAACGGCTCAAACGGCCCCACAGCAGGCTGGTTTAATGATTAACCCTCAAAGGCCTGATTGTAATTTGCTTCAAACAGCACCACAGCAAGCTGATTTGATTATTAACCCTCGAAGGTCTGATTGTGGTTTACTTCCAACGGCCGCACAGCCAGCTGGTTTAAATGTTAACACTCAAAGGTCTGATTGTGGTTTGCTTGTGAATCATAACACTGAATTACATGAATCATCCTCCATTGTTGTGAATGAAGGCTTGCATGGCGTGAATGTACAGGCTGCGAGTCAGGGACATTGTACAGCTATTGGCAATATTGCAAGTAATTCTCATGTTGCTAATGTAGCGCAGGGCGATAATGTTATTGCCCCACTTCTTGCTATTGATAACCCAGACACACCCAATGTACAAAGTTCTTGCGAGTTGTTGTCTCTTTTGCAGGGAGTAGTTTGCTCAAAAGACTCTACAAAGGCCCAGCAACACGCCGCTGCAGCAATGAACACGAGTGACATGGTGGTAGTCGCAGTCACTTCCACTGGACAACAAACCTTATCCGACAACATAGCTCTCCCCAACCAGCACCCAGGCGAGGACGTTGCCACTGTGGACCAAGGGCTGCCTGCTGCTACCCACGGTGAGAATATTATGTTTACACACGATGACCATTCTTCCTCTGAAGGTAGTGACTCTTCAATGGGATTACAAGGGTCTGGACAGAAAAAAATGTTCAAAATGATAAAAAAGATATTAAAGAGGGGGGTTGCGCCAGATAAGAAGCAGGATAGTGCAAAACTTTCCACCTTGCCACTTCCAGCACCCTCTGCTGAGGCAATAGCTGAACCCCTTCCCCCCAGGGCTATTTCTGAAAGGCGGTGGCCCTTTGTGGGGATGCAAGTCCGGGGAAAATTTATTCTCTTCACAGGCACTTGTGCAAGAAAGTGGTGAGCAGAATCCACCGAGGCAAATACGTTAACATATTTGATCTCTCGGTGGAAGCTTATAGGCAGCGAGAAAAGAGAGCAGACAGAACTAGCCCCAAGAAATATAAGCGCCCTGACACTTTTGATGAGTGGCTTCAGTGCTTCAGGGTGTTTTCCTCCTGTTATATAGAGAATTCTGATCCCTTTAGTTGGTAACAACACCCCTATATCTCTCCCCTTTTTTGAATGTCTGTAGATTCTGCTCCGGTCCACACCCAGGCAGCGAATGCACTAAGCGAAGGGGCAATACTGCAAACAAAAGACCCTCTACCGCCAACCTGGGCCAAAAAGGCAGAAACGCCAGTTAAGGTCTGCGCGATGTTGCCCTGGTTGTGGGCCTACCCAGATCAATTTTCTGCACAAATGTTATGGGAGGGGTTTTCTTTTGGTTTTACAATGCCAATTGTCAGGCTCATTAGGGGGAAAAAATTTAACAGAAATCTTATTTCAGCTTACCAGCACCCTGATGTAGTCAGAGATAAGATTAATAAGGAGGTGGCCTTGGACCGCATCCCAGCCCCTTCCCTTCTCCACCTCTAAGCAATTTGGTAATTTCTCCACTGGGGGTGGTTCCCAAGAAAGAACCAGGGAAGTTTTGTCTCATTCAGCACCTGTCATACCCTAAAGGTAGCTCCGTCAACGATGCTATTGACCCACAACTCAGTTCCGTGTGCTACCAATCCTTTGATAGTGCACTAGAGCTGGTTAGGAGGGCGGGCCCAGGTGCTTTATTAGCGAAACTAGACATTGAATCAGCATTCAGGCTTTTACCACTTCACCCTTCTGTTTTTCACCTCATGGGTTGCAAGTTTGCAGGTTCGTACTATGTGGATCATTGCCTACCCATGGGCTGCTCTTTATCGTGCGCCTTGTTTGAGGCATTTAGCAGTTTCCTTCACTGGGTAGTGGCTTCAGAGCTGTGGGGTAGGAAGTTGGCGGACAGGACCATTGTGTTCTTGACGGACAACATCAGTGTTGTATACGCAATCAATAATTTGTCAGCTACCTCTGCGAAAGTAATAACTTTGTTGCGTCACTTGGTGTTGCGCTGTCTAGAGCTTAACATCCAGTTCCAGGCTCGTCATGTCCCCGGGGTGAACAACGTAGTGGCTGATGCCCTGTCACGTTTTGAGTGGGTGACATTTAGGCAGTTAGTTCCCAGGGCAGCCACAGTAGGCTTACATTGTCTTGATTTCCTTTGGCAGCTCGTCCTTCCTGGATAGCCTTGCTTCCTTTGGTTCGCTCCTCTTTGGCAACATCCACATGGCACGCTTATGTCCGAATGTGGTCTGAATGGGACAATTTCTGTAGGTCCAGGGGAGTCGACGCTGCTCGGGGATCTCAGGACACGCTGTGTGATTGGCTGGTGAGTTTGCACACTTCTGGGGTTCGTCAAGGGGCAATGCAGTCCAAATTGGCCGCTCTATCATTTTTTTTATAGGGCTCTATCCATCCCCGACCCAACTAATTCATTTTTCATCAGCCACGCAGTCAAATTGTGGGGCAGGTCACAGCAGCGGAAAACTGATACTCGAGAGCCCATTACTCACGAGTTCCTGGAACGTTTGGTCCTGGCGCTTGATGGAATTTGAAGCTCTGCTCTTCAAGACGGCACCTTGTACCGCAACAGGTAGACAGCGCCTGCTGCCCAGTTAAGTGGGTTAACCTTTAATTGTCACATAGACCGCAAGTCCCAGGACAGTTCTTTGTCCATGCAGATGGTAGATTCCTCTCCAAATTTTAGTTTGGTAGTATTTTGAGGCTGGCGGCAATTAGGGCAGGGCTAGATGCTAGCAAGCTAGCCCCGCACTCCTTTCGCATAGGGGCAGCGACGATTGCGGCGCAAGCGGGTTCCTCGAGCGAGGACATTAAACACATTGGGCGTTGGCGCTCAAATTGTTTCAAGACCCATGTCCGCCCAATTGTTTAATGTTTGAAAATGTTTTCCAAATACTAAAATTTTTGTCTCCACAGGAACTAACCGTTGAGTGAAGAGAATATGGATTGTGGGCCATTCCTTTGTCCACTGGGCCTCCCTCCGCTGTGCGTCCCTCCCAATTGGCCAATCCCTAGGCTTCCTTTCCCACAAAGCATCCATTAGGTGGTTGGGTGACAGGGGGATGTGCTGGCCACAGTTAGCGGGGACAATATCTGAGGCCCTAGTACGTTGGGGTAAGCCTCATATCCTGATCCTTCACTTAGGGGGTAATGATGTAGGGGCTATTCCGGTGCTCCAGCTAAGAAAAATCATGCAGGCAGACATTGGTTGGTTGAGAGTTCGCATTCCTGGGGTCACGATAGGGTGGTCTAATATAGTCCCCCGTCTACATTGGAGGCATATGTCTGCCCATACGGCAGCATATCGGATTAGGAAAAAGATTAACGCCTTGTTGGCAAAAACTGTCACAGGGTCGTGTGGCTTTGTGGTACGGCATGAAGCCATTTCGGCTGATAGAACTGAGCTCTAAAGAAGGGATAAAGTTCACCTTTCAGATATAGGGTTGGATTTATTCATAGGGGACATTAAGAGAGCAATTTCACCCCTCCTCTAAGTCAGGCTGTGGGTTGTGGCGGCAAGGGTACCATTAAAATGCTTCCTTGTGGCGGGAGATCCCGGTCCTGTTGCGCAGGAGAAGGTCACTAGTGGTGAGTGATGACCAGACTTCCGGTGAGGAGTGGTAGGCCTCACATGCACGTGACGGTAATCCCTCTTGAGGGATGGTTACGTGATCTCTGCAACCCCTCAGCGTCATCTCCATAGAGCAGAGATCCCTCTGCTGCTGTTCCCGTTGGACCGGTGATCTCCTTGCTGTTCTGGGTTAGATGGTCTCTATGCCGCCATATTTAGTTCTATCAGTTCTATAATTAATATTTAAGTTAATAAAAATTTCTGACCTGTGATGGTCAAAAATTTTCCCATATAAAGTTGTCTGTCATTATTTCGCACAACATGCACATGTACATCGTTATTTAAGTTAAGTTATGGGTTAAAATTCCCCTCCTCTGTTGGGAAGGATCCGGTAAGCATTTAATCCCTTAATGCAGTGTAGGGCTTAGCATAAGCCTGGAGCAGTCTAAGGGTTAAGGCTGTAGGAGAGTGGGTTAGAAGAGAGAGGGATGGTATTGGGATGCAACATTGTTGCAATTCAGGGAAGGCCCCTCCTTACCAGTAGAAAAGCTGAGTCTCCCCTCTCAACTTCCTCTTCTTCTCCGGATCCTGACTGAAGCAGTTTTGTCCCTCCCTTCCATCCCTTAGTTTAACTGTTCTTTGCAAATGACGGCGCTCAATGGCAGGGCTATGGCTACTCACCCTAGGCCCCTATAAGTCCATTGCTTTAAGATATGGATCTCCTCTCTCTGTTATGCGGTTCACAACGGCTTGGTAACAGAGAATCCTTATCTTAGGTGGAAGACCTTCATGAACTCTGGCGGCGGGAGATCCCGGTCCTGTTGCGCAGGAGAAGGTTGCTAGGGGTGAGTGATGACCAGACTTCCGGGGAGAAGCGGTAGGCCTCATGTGCACGTGACGGTAACCCTCCTTCCTCCCTCTTGAGGGATGGTCACGTGATCTCTGCAACGCCTCAATGTCATCACCATAAAGCAGAGATCCCTCTGCTGCTGTTCCCATTGGACCGGTGATCTCCTTGCTGTTCTGGGTTAGTTGGTCTCTATGCCGCCATATTTAGTTCTATCGGTTCTATAATTAATATTTAAGATAATAAAAATTTCTGACCTGTGACGGTCAAAAATTTTCCCATATAAAGTTGTCTGACGTTATTTCGCAAAACATGCACATGTACATAGTTATTTAAGTTAAGTTATGGGTTAAAATTCCCCTCCTCTGTTGGGAAGGATCCGGTAAGCGTTTAATCCCTTAAGGGATGTGTTCTGCAAACATACATGTTTTTCTTAAAGGATTTATTTTTCATGCAGATCCTTTAACATGTAGATATCAATATCTGATGCATAAATAAAAAAATGCCTTTAATATTCCTTTAACAAAAGAAAAAAATAGCAATGCCCATATGGCAATAATCATAGAACAAGTAATTAATTAAAAAGATGACAAATTATACATATTTTATTGACACTTTTATTTTGAAAAGTTGTATCATTTAAAAACAAAACAAAAAAAACATCCTTTTTTGTTTCTTTCAGATTTGTATTTGGTACAAACCTGAAAAATGTAAGTAGTAGCTAGTGCTTGTGTTACACGCCAGCAGCAGTACAAAACATTTTTTTTTATTTTGTTATTATTTTTCTTTTATTGGGTCAGGAATGGCCAAACCTAAAGATTACAAACTTATTTGATGGAATAGGTATCAAACAATTGACAAGGACATTTCGGGATAAAGTTATTGGATTGTATTATACAACAATATTTATATTTTAGATTTACAGTCCAAGAAGGGATCTACTTTTATTGTCTCTTTAAATGACATAATGGCTGGGCCATACCTTTATTTTCATTGGTGTGGTTGCCTTCATGCCGTCCTTCAATATATATTTTTGAGCCATTGGATAATTACTCACAGGTAGAAGGGATTTTGTGCTGCCTCCAGCAAGGTGACCAATCCATTGTTGTAACATATGCCTGCCTGCTATCACTCTCCCTTTTAGGCTGCTTTCCCTTCTTCTGTCAATCATGCTGTTTGGCGAGTAGTCTAGATTAATTTCACTGCTGGAACTTACCTAATTAATTATTCATGCACCTGATTCTCTCATCGTCTTTTTAAGTCATCTCAGGCCTTTTGTGCTTTGCATTAGCTTTGAAGTTTGTTCCAGATTTACAGGTTCCTGTGTTTGTTTTAGCATGGACTTTCCTACAGATATTCAAAATGCAGCCTTACTTGTAAGCTAAAGCCAGAATTGTTTTACATCACAAGTATAGATATATTTCATGCATTGTTTCCTGGACACTGCTATTATACTAACTCTGAACTCAATCTGATTACTACAACTGAATTTTACTCTGAACCTTACAACTATTTACTGCTACAAGTTGTCATTGCTCAAATATCCTCCTGCACACACACACACACACACACATATATATATATTCAGAACTCTGCATTTATGTGTTCAGTTATACAAACTGTTTCCCTGTTATTCTCCAATATTTGCCACAAGAGTATTTAATGCTTTAACTTGGAACTTGCATATCACCTGTGCTGCTCTCCCTATTACTCTGGCATACAGCTCTAACTAATATTATGTACTGTGAACTGTGCAGCAACTCCTTGCATCTATGAATCACAATCTTTTATCTGTTTCTTTTGAAGCCTGAATATCTTGCATTGTTATGTTTTACTCTTCATTAATCCTGCAATAACTCCTTGCAACTATGAGGCCTATTTATCAAAGATCTGTCGGACCTGATCCGACAGTGCAGATCAGGCCTAACAGACATTGTTGAATGCGGAGAGCAATACGCTTTACGTATTCAGCATTGCACCAGTAGCTCTTGTGAGCTGCTGGTGCAACGCCGCCGCCTGCAGACTTGCGGCCAATCAGACTCGCCACCACCAGGGGGTGTCAATCAACCCAATCCTACTTGATCGGGTTGAATTGTGCAGGCTCGCCAGAAACACGGGCCCTCAAGCTCCTTTTGGAGCTTGATAAATGGGCCTCTATGAGTCACAGAATATCAACTATCCTAATCCAGGATACTCTTCCCCCGGGTCAGGGGTCGGTGTCTCCAATTCCCTACCACTGCCCTGAGGGTCTGTATCCTAAGCGGTTATACACTGGAACCTGACAATAGTACAATTTGTTATCTTGGGGCTCATTACCACTGAGTCAGTAAAAATAGAGCCGAAAGCTACTGAAGTTAGCATTAGCTAAAAGTAGTTTACAGCTCCATTTTAGTACCAGGTTCCCATGGAAATATTTTGCACGGTGCATGCAGTCTGTCTTTTTATGTATGAATAAGCTAAGGTTGTGTTAACATTTCCATCCGATGTCAGATTTCTCAAAATTGGCACCATAAAAAGTTTGTTGTTATGGTAACCCGACCTAATTATAAAAGTTAATGTTAGCGACTGCGCTCCTTACCCGTGATCGGCTAGAGAGGGAAATAAGCTGTAGTTAGTTGCAGTGTTAGGAGTATGGTGTTTTTGAGCTAGGTAGAGTGATTTGGTTACCTAATGAATAATTCATTTTAAATTAAGGTCAGACTTTTTTTTGTTTTAGTCTATTTGTTTTATATGTAATATTTAGTGCAGCCCAAGGCATAGGCCTAGTTTGAATTACATGCTTGATTATATTTGTATATGTAAGTGCATATTGTAATATAATAAAGAACATAACTCCAACTAGGACTATGACTGAGGTATCACTAAATATTACATAAAAAAAAGAAAATCTTGCATTGTTTGCAAAATTGAATCATTCAATCATAAATAGGCCTCACAAAGCGTATTTTTCCTTTTTTACACCTAGTTTAGCATGCAGTAATGTTTAAGATTTTAACAACAGCACCCGACACTGTTTTACTAGTTTGAACCTTGAATAAAAACCATGTGTAAAATGTTCGATTTTCAGCTTCTATTATTTTCTTAGGGACTCATAATTGTATTTGGCAGTCGGACTCCAACTGCTAATAATGGTGGAAAACGTGTCTATTGGTAAGAGTCACTATTATTATTTATTTATTTGTAAAGACGGCAAAACTCAGTAGGTGTAATTCTTTCTGACAGTGTTTTTTTCTTTTTGCGATCTCGTGCAAACCCAATTGCGGCTCAATGGAAACGAGCCCTTGGTTGCTAAAATTAACTTGGAATTAGACTGCACTCATATATTTTTGTAGAATTTTGGCAACAAATGAAAATGATTCTCTTGAAGTCATAAGTTTCTCTCTATAAAAGAATTTAAGAAATACTAGAAATCCACCTGTAATTGTTTCTAATACCTCCATTTAAAGTCAGTATCATTTATTAAAAAAACAAATGCAAAAAGATCATGCCAGGCTAAAACATTTTACATTTTTTAATCTACAAAGTAGCTCATTGACTGTATTTTATTAGACAAGACTCTATTGGGTCAATGCTAGATTATTTTTGTTTGTTTTTTAATTAAGAGAATGCATTAGTAGAAGAAGAAATGTAACATTGATGCCCATCAGGATTCAGTGTTGGAACCAGTGTCATTTAACACATCAATCAATGATATTGGTATTGAACTCTTATGGAAACGTATATCTTCCTTTAGATGATACAAACATTGTTCTAATAGTGGTATATTCAATCAGTAGTAATGCTAAAATACATTGAAATCATGCCCACATATTTTATTCTATACACTTCTATCTCAATCATTCCTTCTTTCAGGTTAAACAACTACTAAGAAGAGATTTAAGAAAGGTATTATGTCTCTAAATATCATATTGAAGAATTTTAGAATTTAACTGGTTTATATCTATCTATCTATCTATCTATCTATCTATCTATCTATCTATCTATCTATCTATCTACTATCTACTATCTATCTATCTATCTATCTATCTATCTATCTATCTACTATCTACTATCTATCTATCTATCTATCTATCTATCTATCTATCTATCTATCTATCTATCTACTATCTACTATCTATCTATCTATCTATCTATCTATCTATCTATCTATCTATCTATCTATCATCTATCATCTATCTATCTATCTATCTATCTATCTATCTATCTATCTATCTATCTATCTATCTATCTATCTATCTATCTATCTATCTATCTATCTATCTATCTATCATCATCTATCATCTATCTATCTATCTATCTATCTATCTATCTATCTATCTATCTATCTATCTATCTATCTATCTACTATCTCTATCTATCTATTTGTCTGTCTCTATGTCTTTTCTGCCTGTCTTTCCAACCGTAAGTAACAAAACCTTTCCTAAATCCATGGTTCTTTGCAGTGCCTTTAATATAATTGAATGAATCTTTGGGTCAAATGGAAAAATATATACCCTAAAGGAAAATACACTTAAGCAATCTATATTATGTTTGTAATATGGTCAGACAAACACATTAGCTCACTTCTTTGGTATTAAAATAACCATATATTAAATTGCCAACTATCTTCTAACTGCCTCTTTATCATGAATACATAATTCTTCTTTTCCATAACTTCTATTAAACGGGATGAAACACAAACTTTTTCTTTCATGATTTAGACAGAGAATACAATTTAAGCACTTTACAATTTACTTCTGTTTTCTAATTTGCTTCATTCTATTGGTATCCTTTGTTGAAGGAGCAGAAATGCATTACTTAGAGCTTGCTGATGCATCAAGTGAGCCAATAACATGAGGCATATATATATGCAGACAAATCGACAAGAACGTTTTGTGATGATGTAGCTGGTCTCTCTCTGTGTTCATCTGGGGATCCCTCTCACCTCCAGATAGGGTATGTGACAGAATTTAGCTGCAGAAATGAACTCCACTGTCTTGACTGGCAATCAAAAGCAATAAATGAAAGGATGCCAGGTGTTCATATATATATATATATATATATAAAAAAACTCTTATTTCTCCATTAAAATACAAAGTTCATAGGATAAGTATATCCTTGTGTCTCACAAGAAAGCCTTTCTTTTGAGGCACTAAGGAAATGCTTATTCTATGAACTTTGTATTTTAATGGAGAAATAAAAGTTACTTTTTATATATATGAACTCCTGGCATCCTTTTGTTTATATATATATATGCAGCCACCAATCAGCAGCTCCTAAGCCTACCTAGGTATCTTTTTCAACAAATGATTCAAAGAGAGCAAAGCAAATTAAATAATACATGTGAATTGGGAAATTGTTTAAAATCACATGCTCTATCTGAATTAAAAAAAAAAAAATTATTGGGCTTCATGTCTCTTTAACCCTATGATGTGCATAATGAGGCTTTTATATCATGTGCACCGTGGCCTGTGTGCATATGACACCCTTCTACAGGACAGAGATTGTTGGTGGCCTAGTGGACTGCACTCCCAACTCTTCAATGGGAGACCCAGTGATGTTGCCACAAATGGATTGCGCTACTGTAGCTGCAAGGGAGATGGATGATGGGCGAGGTGAATCAAACCTTTCTATGCTCCCTTATAAACTACAAACAAATCCCTTCATTTCAAAGAGAATTGGCTGCTTTGTGAAATAATGAGGGTCTTGAAAAGCACCAAGCCCCCCAAAAATAAAAAATAAATAGTTTTACTAGAAGCTTTTGGGGCATATAATACAAATCATAAATGTCTACAGAGTCCCTCTAAAAAATATGTACAGTTTGTCTGTATAGCCAATTGACTGTGATTACCTTGCACACAATATGCTTTTTTTCTACTCTGGCACATGGGGTCCCACTAGTTTTTATTTTAACCCCCCAAAGCCAGTATGGACCCCTTCTTCAACTTGAATTACCATTGATTAAAATGTAGAAAAATGATAGCAGTTCTCTTAGGATTAGGCATTAACTGGTGATAAACACAACAGAGCAGGAAGATTACGAGCAGGAGAGGCATCAGCAGACAGCAGAGTTAATAAACTATACCTCTGATAATAGTAGGTAATAAGGTTAGTGTTCCACTTGTAATCTGGCCCATTATTGGCTAACCCAATGCTCTCTGCAAGCCCTTAGTAGTGCATTGCTGCTTCTTCACCATAGGATACCAAGAGAATAAAGCAAATTAGATAATAGAAGGAAATTGTTTAAAATTGTATTATCTTTCTAAGTCATAAACTAAAAACATTGGCCTAGATTTAGAGTTCTGCAGCCAAAGGGGTGCGTTAGCTACGCTGGCTTTTTTCCCTCCGCACCTTTTAAATACCGCTGGTATTGAGAGTCCACAGAATGGCTGCGTTAGGCTCCAAAAAAGGGAGCGTAGAGCATATTTACCGCCACTGCAACTCTAAATACCAGAGTTGCTTACGGACGCGGCCACCTTCAAAAACGTGCTCGTGCACGATTCCCCCATAGGAAACAATGGGGCTGTTTGAGCTGAAAAAAAACCTAACACCTGCAAAAAAGCAGCGTTCAGCTCCTAACGCAGCCCCATTGTTTCCTATGGGGAAACACTTCCTATGTCTGCACCTAACACCCTAACATGTACCCCGAGTCTAAACACCCCTAACCTTACACTTATTAACCCCTAATCTGCCGCCCCCGCTATCGCTGACCCCTGCATATTATTATTAACCCTTAATCTGCCGCTCTGTACACCGCCGCAACCTACATTATACCTATGTACCCCTAATCTGCTGCCCCTAACACCGCCGACCCCTATATTATATTTATTAACCCCTAATCTGCCGCCCCCACTATCGCTGACACCTGCATATTATTATTAACCCCTAATCTGCCGCTCCGTACACCGCCGCAACCTACGTTATCCCTATGTACCCCTAATCTGTTGCCCCTAAAACTGCCGACCCCTATATTATATTTATTAACCCCTAATCTGCCGCCCCCAACGTCGCCTCCACCTACCTACAATAATTAACCCCTAATCTGACGACCGGATCTCACCACTACTATAATAAATGTATTAACCCCTAACGCTAAGTCTAACCCTAACACTAACACCCCCCTAAATTAAATATAATTTAAATCTAACGAAATAAATTAACTCTTATTAAATAAATTAATCCAATTTAAAGCTAAATACTTACCTGTAAAATAAACCCTAATATAGCTACAATATAAATTATAATTATAGTGTAGCTATTTTAGGATTAATATTTATTTTACAGGTAACTTTGTAATTATTTTAACAAGGTACAATAGCTATTACATAGTTAATAACTATTTAATAGCTACCTAGTTAAAATAATTACAAAATTACCTGTAAAATAAATCCTAACCTAAGTTACAATTAAACCTAACACTACACTATCAATAAATTAATTAAATAAAATACCTACAATTATCTACAATTAAACCTAACACTACACTATCAATAAATTAATTAAATAAAATACCTACAATTAAATACAATTAAATAAACTAACTAAAGTACAAAAAATAAAAAAGAACTAAGTTACAAAAAATAAAAAAATATTTACAAACATTAGAAAAATATTACAACAATTTTAAACTAATTACACCTACTCTAAGCCCCCTAATAAAATAACAAAGACCCCCAAAATAAAAAAATGCCCTACCCTATTCTAAAATTAAAATAGAAAAGCTCTTTTACCTTACCAGCCCTTAAAAGGGCCCTTTGCGGGGCATGCCCCAAAGAATTCAGCTCTTTTGCCTGTAAAAAAACATACAATACCCCCCCAACATTACAACCCACCACCCACATACCCCTAATCTAACCCAAACCCCCCTTAAATAAACCTAACATTAAGCCCCTGAAGATCTCCCTACCTTGTCTTCACCTCGCCGGGTTCACCGATCCATCCACCCAAGTCTTGATCCAAGGCTCCGAAGTCTTGATCCAAGCCCAAGCGGGGGCTGAAGAGTGACGTCCATCCTCCGGCTGAAGTCTTGATCCAAGCGGGCAGAAGAGGACATCCAGACCGGCAAACATCTTCATCCAAGCCGCATCTTCTATGTTCTTCAATCCGATGACGACCGGCTGATCCTCAAGACCTCCAGCGCGGATCCATCCATCTTCACCGACGACTTCCCGACAAATGACGGTTCCTTTAAGGGACGTCATCCAAGATGGCGTCCCTCGAATTCCGATTGGCTGATAGGATTCAATCAGCCAATCAGAATTAAGGTAGGAAAATTCTGTTTGGCTGATGGAATCAGCCAATCAGATTCAAGTTCAATCCAATTGGCTGATCCAATCAGCCAATCAGTTTGAGATCGCATTCTATTGGCTGTTCCGATCAGCCAATAGAATGCAAGCTCAATCTGATTGGCTGATCGGATCAGCCAATCGGATTGAACTTGAATCTGATTGGCTGATCCCATCAGCCAATCAGAATTTTCCTACCTTAATTCCGATTGGCTGATAGAATCCTATAAGCCAATTGAAATTCGAGGTACGCCATCTTGGATGACGTCCCTTAAATGAACCGTCATTCGTCGGGAAGTCGTCGGTGAAGATGGATGGATCCACGCTGGAGGTTTTGAAGATCAGCCGGTCGTCATCGGATTGAAGAACATAGAAGATGCGGCTTGGATGAAGATGTTTGCCGATCCGGAGGTCCTCTTCTGCCCGCTTGGATCAAGACTTCAGCCGGAGGATGGACGTCACTCTTCAGCTCCCGCTTGGGCTTGAATCAAGACTTCGGAGGCTTGGATCAAGACTTCGGTGGACGGATCGGTGAACCCGGCGAGGTGAGGACAAGGTAGGGAGATCTTCAGGGGCTTAGTGTTAGGTTTATTTAAGGGGGGTTTGGGTTAGATTAGGGGTATGTGGGTGGTGGGTTGTAATGTTGGGGGGGTATTGTATGTTTTTTTTACAGGCAAAAGAGCTGAATTCTTTGGGGCATGCCCCGCAAAGGGCCCTTTTAAGGGCTGGTAAGGTAAAAGAGCTTTTCTATTTTAATTTTAGAATAGGGTAGGGCATTTTTTTATTTTGGGGGTTTTGTTATTTTATTAGGGGGCTTAGAGTAGGTGTAATTAGTTTAAAATTGTTGTAATATTTTTCTAATGTTTGTAAATATTTTTTTTTATTTTTTGTAACAGTTCTTTTTTATTTTTTGTACTTTAGTTAGTTTATTTCATTGTATTTATTTGTAGGCATTGTATTTAATTAATTTATTGATAGTGTAGTGTTAGGTTTAATTGTAGATAATTGTAAGTATTTTATTTAATTAATTTATTGATAGTGTAGTGTTAGGTTTAATTGTAACTTAGGTTAGGATTTTTTTTACAGGTAATTTTGTAATTATTTTAACTAGGTAGCTATTAAATAGTTATTAACTATTTAATAGCTATTGTACCTGGTTAAAATAAATAAAAAGTTGCCTGTAAAATAAATATTAATCCTAAAATAGCTACAATATAATTATTGTTGTAGCTATATTAGGGTTTTTTTTACAGGTAAATATTTAGCTTTAAATAGGAATAATTTATTTAATAAGAGTTAATTTATTTTGTTAGATACAAATTATATTTAATTTAGGGGGGTGTTAGTGTTAGGGTTAGACTTAGCTTTAGGGGTTAATACATTTATTATAGTAGCGGTGTGGTCCGGTCAGCAGATTAGGGGTTAATGCTTGAAGTTAGGTGTCGGAGATGTTAGGGAGGGCAGATTAGGGGTTAGTACTATTTATTATAGGGTTATTGAGGCGGGAGTGAGGCGGATTAGGGGTTAATACATTTATTATAGTAGCGGTGCGGTACGGTCGGCAGATTAGGGGTTAATAAGTGTAGGTAGGTGGCGGCGACGTTGGGTTAATAAATATTATGTAGGTGTCGGCGGTATTAGGGGCAGCAGATTAGGGGTACATAGGGATAATGTAGGTTGCGGCGGTGTACGGAGCGGCAGATTAGGGGTTAAAAAAAATATGCAGGTGTCAGCGATAGCGGGGGCGGCAGATTAGGGGTTAATAAATAAAATATAGGGGTCGGTGATGTTAGGGGCAGCAGATTAGGGGTACATTGGGATAACGTAGCTGGCGGCGGTGTACGGAGCGGCAGATTAGGGGTTAAATTTTTTTAATAGAGTGGCGGCGATGTGGGGGGACCTCGGTTTAGGGGTAAATAGGTAGTTTATGGGTGTTAGTGTACTTTAGAGCACAGTAGTTAAGAGCTTTATAAACCGGCGTTAGCCCAGAAAGCTCTTAACTACTGACTTTTTTCTGCGGCTGGAGTTTTGTCGTTAGATTTCTAACGCTCACTTCAGCCAAGACTCTAAATACCGGCGTTAGAAAGATCCCATTGAAAAGATAGGATACGCAAATGGCGTAGGGGGATCTGCGGTATGGAAAAGTCGCGGCTGCAAAGTGAGCTTTAAGACCCTTTCCTGACTGACTCCAAATACCAGCGGGCGGTAAAAACCAGCGTTAGGAGCCTCTAACGCTGGTTTTGACGGCTACCGCCCAACTCTAAATCTAGCCGCTAGTGTTTCATGTCCCTTTAAGCAAAATATAGAAAACAATATTTACTTACTAACAAAACCACAAACACACACACACATATATACATCTGGGGTGTCCCATGACATTAATATAAAGAATTTTATTCGGCAAAAGCATAGTTTTATTAAAGTAATATTAATTAATAAACCCAATCAATATGCATTTATCACCTCAATAATGTAATCATTTTCAAGTTAGAACTAATTAAAACTTTTATGAATTTATTTATTTGCAGTAGCTTGGGGGTTTAAGAGAAAAAAAATAACTTTTTTTTAAGCATAGTTGACAAGAATCAGGTGGGCTAATAATCATGGCTTACCATAAGGAAACCAATTATTTTACTACCAGCTTACTGATTAAGTCAGCTATTGTTGACTTTTTTTTTTAAATATTTTTTTTAATTAGTTTTTCAATATACAATAACAAACCAAGTGCAAATAACATAGAATGTGGCACGACAGTGACCACCAGATAATGTACAAAGATAGAGCTTAAACATATTGTAGAAAGAGAACTCCAGGTTGCAGAGCTTGGTAGATGGTACATCTCTTGATCACAAGTTCCAGAAATATATAAGACTTTATTATTGTTACTACTTAACATACAAATCTAATGTCCAATAGGTCTTAGGACAAAACCATTAAACACTGACTGCAAAAAGAATTTGGGTGCACATTTTGCAAATCATGTTCTAGTAATATAGTAAAAACAACGAAACCAAATAATAAGGCACAAATGAAGATGTGATAAGAAGATGTCTCCTCATTTAGGTTGTGAGTGGAAAGGGTGGGTTTTTGCTTTATCAACTATGGCATGTTATAGCTGGTGGGGGAAGGAAGAAAAAAAAGTGGGGATCTCTTACCTCAACAGCCGTGAGCATAGAGTGGTTTAGTATATAGATGAACATAAGTCCACGAAGCAAGGTAGCACATCTGAGTGTACCGTAAGGGAAACTGAATGCAGCCCAGAAAACTCTCTCCACGTCCAGAGTGCCGTAGAAGTGGTCGATCAAACCACCAGGAAAAGCCATCAGGGAACAAAGGTGTGATAAAGTATTAAAAAATAGCTTTTATTGTCAAAAATTAAAAAATAAACTTACAAACAGACATGAATGTCTAGCAAGAGGACAGGGAACTGACGCATTTTACGTGTCTCATAGACTCATGAATAAGTGCCTCTAGGGGGTGTGAAATGCATCAGAACACTGTCCTCTTGCTAGGCATCCATGTCTGTTTGTAAGTTTATTTTTTAATTTTTGACAATAAAAGCTATTTTTTATAATTTATCACACCTGGGCTAGTCTGCACTTTTTGTTCTCTAGTGCTTTAGTATATGTTAGAATAATACTTGTGATGTTAGAGCACATCCCGGAGTAGTGACTTTTATAGATTTACAGTCTTCAGTATATCCACTAGACTCCTCTTTCATAACATCTCACTGACATTGTCTCCAAGCCTTCCAACAGTGTAGGGTAATCTTGTTATTGGCTGCTAAGACTGTGCTCTCCATAATTTCTATATATGACAAGATAGGAGAGACTTGGTTCCACCTTGGGCCCTGAGGTTGACACTAAACCCTAGCGAGAGCTAGTTTGACTGTCATGAAGATGTATATGCATAGGTAAACTATATGTGGAGGTGTTCTACTAGGGACTTTGTGACTTTAACCCCTTAACGACCGACGACGTATGCCATACGTCCTCAAAAAAAAAGCACTTAACGACCGAGGACGTATGGCATACGTCGTCGGTTAAACAGAGCACTGGAAGCGATTGAAATCGCTTCCAGCTGCTCTAACAGTATTGCAGGCTTGCCTTGATGTCTAGGCATCCTGCAATACTGTTCTCGAGTGCCGGGACCGGATTGATCACTCCCCCACGAGTGATCACTTCCGGTTTTGCTCCACGTGGAGCCCGGAAGTGTTTCAGAGCATCGGAAGCGATCGGACACGCTTCCGATGCTCTGCTTGTGTGCTAAGTGTCTCGGTGGGTCGAGGCACTTAGTTAGTTATAAAAAAAAAAAAAAAAAAAAAATAAAAACGTAAAAAATTAAAAAAGCCCTAAATAGCCCCCCCCCCTCCCCCTTCACTAGGCATCCAAGATGGCGATGCCCAGTGCATCATGGGGCCTCTGGGGGTGTCCCTAGCCTGCCTCATCATAGGGGCAAGCTAGGGTCACCCAATCTGAGCCTCTCACCCAAAAAAAAAAATAATAATAATAAAATACCCCATTTGTCTGATCATGTCAATATTTGTAAATATTGAAACTGATCAGTGTGGATCTCCCTCCCTCTCCTCACTTGCGATTTTGTTGGAGAGAGAGAGAGAGAGAGAGAGAGAGAGACCTGTTTTTTTTGCAGAGAGATTTAATTCTTTTATTTGTTAAAAAAATATAGAACCAAAGGCTCTTTTCAGAGCCATTAACCCCTAGCTTGCCAGTGATCACTATAAATCACTGGCATTAGCATAGCTGCACTTTTTTTTGCTGTCTGTGCATATTTTAGGGGTTCATTTTTTTTGTTGTATTTTTTTAAAAAACCCAAAGGCTCTTTTCAGAGCCATTTAGCTAATTTAATTTAATTTCCAGAGTCATTAACCCCTAGCTTGCCAGTGATCGCTATAAATCACTGGCAGTAGCATAGCTGTACTTTTTTGCCGTCTGTGCATTTTTTTAGGGGTTAATTTTGTTGTTGTAATTTTTTAAAAATCCAGAGGCTCTTTTCAGAACCATTTAGTTAATTTAATTTTCAGAGCCATTAACCCCTAACTTGCCAGTGATCGCTATAAATCACTGGCAGTAGCATAGCAGTACGTTTTTGCTAGTTTACTTAGTTAATTAATTTAGTTAATTAATTTAATTTAAAAAAAAGTACATTAGTACATTTTTTCTGTGACAGATACAAAAATGTCACAGAAAATATATAGTGCTGAGGAGGCGTATGCCATCCTTGCGTCAGAGTCAGATGCCTCTATGTTTGACTCAGATCCCAATTTTGACCCTGCCATATGCTCAGATACATCACTAGATGCAGTCTCAACTGATAGTGATGTATCTGTGGCTGCTAGACCCCCTACCACCCCCCCTGCCAGAAGGAGGCATGTTGCTGCCATTGCTGCTGAAGAGTGGGTAACACCTCATCTCCAGAGGCCAGATATCCCACCCTTCACAGCAAATGCTGGCATAAATATAGATATGGCAGGTTTTAGCCCCCAGCAGTTTCTGGAAGTGTTTCTGGGTGATGATGTATTGGGGAACATTGTCGCCCAAACTAATTTATATGCCCATCAGCTCCGTGCTGCAAAGCCTGGAACATATTTGGCAAAGCAGCAATGGGCCCCCATCAATGTGCCAGAATTAAAAAAATTCTGGGCATTGACCATGCTGATGGGCATCATAAAGAAACCCTCCATTCGCTCCTACTGGAGTACTAGCCCCATCTGCTCTACCCCCATTTTCTCCCAGATTATGTCGAGGAAGAGGTATGAAATGATTCTGCATTTCATGCACTTCAGCGACAACAGCCTGTGCCCCCCTAGGGAGCATCCCCAATTTGACAGGCTGTATAAAATCCGCCCCCTGATAACCCACTTTTCTGCCAGGTTTGCAGAGGCTTATACACCTGGAAGGAATATATGCGTTGATGAATCCCTAATGAAGTATAAGGGAAGGCTGGGATTCAAGCAGTTTATTCTTTCCAAGCGCTCAAGATATGGGGTTACGGTGTATAAGCTCTGTGACAGCGAGAATGGGTATACTCAGGCCTTCTGGGTGTATGAAGGAAAGGATAGCCACCTTGACCCTCCAGGTTGCCCAGAACATATTGGAACCACTGGCAAGATTGTCTGGGACCTGATATTACCCCTAATGAACAAAGGGTATCAATTGTACTTAGACAATTTTTATACAAGTGTCCTTTTGTTCAAGCTACTGTATTGCTTTGATACAGTAGCTTGCGGTACAATTAAAAAGAACTGCACAGGTTTCCCAGGACAGCTTGTACGCACCCGGCTACGAAGGGGGGAGACCTTAGCTCTGCGCCAAGAGGAGCTGTTGGCACTTAAGTACAGAGACAAGAAGGATGTATACCTTCTTACCACCATCCACACAGAGAGGACGGTGGTGGTTTCTGTACGTGGCAGAGCTGAGATCATAAGGAAGCCAGTGTGCATCAAGTCTTATAACCGGCATATGGGTGGGGTTGATCTGGCTGATCAGCTGCTGCAGCCCTACCTAATTATGCGGAAGACAAGGGCCTGGTACAAAAAGGTTGCAATTTACCTAATGCAGATTGCAACCCACAACGCTTTTTTGTTGTTCAAAAAAGCAAACCCCAGAGTTAAAAAGACTTTTTTACAGTTTCAGCTCCAGATTATTACGGGGATTTTGTACCATGATGCACCTGCTCCCCGGGCGGTGATGGGAGAGAGCAGAGTTGGGGCTACCCATTTTATTTTTAAATTACCCCCTACTGCCGCAAAGCAGAAACCACAAAAAAATGCAGAGTCTGTACCAAGAGGGGGAAGAGAAGGGACACCATATATCACTGTCCTGATTGCCCTGGACAGCCTGCACTCTGCATTGGGGACTGCTTCAAGCGGTCCCATACAATGGTCAATTTTACTACTCTATTTTTTTCAAAAATTGGGCCTGTTTTTTTTTAACCAAAACCCTTGTCAAACCTATGCATGGGGGACATAGGTGTTCTCAGGGTGCCTTGCAGAAAACAACCTGAAGTATGTTTTTGTAATAACTTACAACAGTCTCTCCTAAATCATAGTCAAAAAGCAATGTGTCTGTAAAAATGAAAATTGAAAAATTACCACCATACACTTTCTCCAATTTTTTGGGCTAAAATGGTTGCTTCAAAGGCATCAAAGCACACCATATACAATACCTTGGGGTGTCAACATTTAAAAAATATACACTTTGAATGCAATAAATAAAAGTGGGGTATGCGATAGGCCCCAAACTAAAGATAGGCCTATCAGAAGAAATACTCTCATTTTTAATAACTAAAATCATGTAACATAACCTTTCCAAAATCCTGGCAAACCTATGCATGGGGGGCATAGGTGTACTCAGGGTGCCTTGCAGAAAACAACCTGAAGTATTCTTTTGCAATAACTTACAACAGTCTCTCCTAAATCATAGTAAAAAAGCAATGTGTCTGTAACAATGAAAATTGAAAAATTACCACCATATATTTTCTCCAATTTTTTGGGCTAAAACGGTTGCATCAAAGTCATCAAACCACTCCATGTATAATACCTTGGGGTGTCAACTTTTTAAATATAATCACATTTATGGAAAACAAATAAATTGGGGTATGTTAAAAGACCCCCAAAAAAGACGATAGGCAAAGAAAATATGTTAAATGTGAAAAAAAATCACAAACACATGTCAGACATTTGGCATTGCACCGGCCAAACAAGCCACCAAACCTATGCATAGGTGGTATCACTGAACTCAAAAAATTGAATGCCCAATAGTTTGACAAAGACTAGTGGTTGAATTAGTGTATGGAAAGTGTTAAAATACCTGCATTTGAAATACCCTAGGATGTCTACTTTTCAAAAATATATGGTTTGATGGGGGTAAATTACATTGGCCGGCTTCAGAAATGTCTTAAATACAACATGGGTGCATGGGATGTGAAAATGGGAAGTGTAAAAAATGGAATGCGCTTCCTAAAAATAAAGCCTTTTAGCCCCCAGAGAACCCAACACACCTATACATGGGTGGTATCACTGTACTCAGGAGATGTTGTTGAACACATATTGAGGTGGTTTTTGGCAGTAACACATAACAGGAACTGAGAATCCATGCCTAAAGTACAATGTGTGTGAAAAATAACACAAAAAAATGACTACTCAAAAGTTTGACAAAGACTGGTGGTTGAATTAGTGCATGGAAAGTGTGAAAATACCAGCATTTCAAATACCCTAGGGGGTCTACTTCTCAAAAATATATGGTTTGATGGGGGTAAATTTCATTGGTCGGCTTCAGAAATGTCCCAAATAGGACATGGGTGCATGATGACCGATGTGAAAATTCCAAGTTGAAAAACTAGAATGCGCTTCCTAAAAATAAGGCCTTCTAGCCCCCAGAGAACCCGACACACCTCTACATGGATGGTATCACTGTACTCAGGAGATGTTGTTGAACACATATTGAGGTGTTTTTTGGCAGTAACACATAACAGGAACTGAGAATCCATTCCTAAATTACAATGAGTGTGAAAAATAACAAAAAAATGACTACCCAAAAGTTTGACAAAGACTGGTGGTTAAATAAGTTCATGGAAAGTGTGAAAATACCAGCATTTCAAATACCCTAGGGGGTCTACGTCTCAAAAATATATGGTTTTATGGGGGTAAATTTCATTGTCCGGCTTCAGAAATGTCCCAAATAGGACATCGGTGCATGATGACCGATGTGAAAATTCCAAGTTGAAAAACTGGATTGCGCTTCCTAAAAATAAGGCCTTCTAGACCCCAGAGAACCCAACACACCTATACATGGGTGGTATCAATGTACTCAGGAGATGTTGTTGAACACATATTGAGGTGTTTTTTGGCAGTAACACATAACAGGAACTGAGAATCCATGCCTAAAGTACAATGTGTGTGAAAAATAACACAAAAAAATGACTACCCAAAAGTTTGACAAAGACTGGTGGTTAAATAAGTTCATGGAAAGTGTGAAAATACCAGCATTTCAAATACCCTAGGGGGTCTACTTCTCAAAAATATATGGTTTTATAGGGGTAAATTTCAATGGCCGGCTTCAGAAATGCCCCAAATAGGACATGGGTGCATGATGACCGATGTGAAAATTCCAAGTTGAGAAACTGGAATGCGCTTCCTAAAAATAAGGCCTTCTAGCCCCCAGAGAACCCAACACACCTATACATGGGTGGTATCACTGTACTCAGGAGATGTTGTTGAATACATATTGAGGTGTTTTTTGGCAGTAACACATAACAGGAACTGAGAATCCATGCCTAAAGTACAATGTGTGTGAAAAATAACACAAAAAAATGACTACCCAAAAGTTTGACAAAGAATGGTGGTTGAATTAGTGCATGGAAAGTGTTAAAATACCAGCATTTGAAATACCCTAGGGGGTCTACTTTTCAAAAATATATGGTTTGATGGGGTAAATTCCATTGGCCAGCTTCAGAAATGTCCCAAATAGGACATGGGTGCATGATGACCGATGTGAAAATTCCAAGTTGAAAAACTGGAATGTGCTTCCTAAAATTAAGGCCTTTTAGCCCCCAGAGAACCTGACACACCTATACATGGGTGGTATCACTGTACTCAGGAGATGTTGTTGAACACATAACAGGAACTGAGAATCCATGCCTAAAGTACAATGTGTGTGAAAAATAACACAAAAAAATGACTACCCAAAAGTTTGACAAAGAATGGTGGTTGAATTAGTGCATGGAAAGTGTTAAAATACCAGCATTTGAAATACCCTAAGGTGTCTACCTTTCAAAAATATATGGTTTGAAGGGGGTAAATTCCATTGGCCAGCTTCAGAAATGTCCCAAATAGGACATGGGTGCATGATGACCGATGTGAAAATTCCAAGTTGAAAAACTGGAATGCGCTCTCTAAAAATAGGAGCTTTTAGCCCCCAGAGAACCCATCACACCTATACATGGGTGGTATCACTGTACCCAGGAGATGCTGCTGAAGACATATTAGGGTGTCATTTGGCAGTAACCCTTAATATTATCAGTAAATATATTCTTAAATTGCTATTTTGTCAAAAAAATCAAAAAAAATTTTCCCCTCCAAACTTTGGCATAGATTGGTGGTAAAATGGTTTCATTAAAAAAGTCAAAATACCCCAAGTTTAATACCTTAGGTTGTCTTCTTTTAAAAAATATATACATTTGAAGGGTTATTCAGGGATTCCTGACAGATATCGGTGTTACAATGTAACTATCACCAATTTTGAAAAAACATGGTTTTGAAATAGCAAAGTGCTACTTGTACTTATTGCCCTATAACTTTCAAAAAAAGCAAAGAGCATGTAAACATTGGGTATTTATAAACTCAGGACAAAATTTAGAAACTGTTTAGCATTGGTATTTTATGGTGGTTGTAGATGTGTAACAGAAAGTTAGAAAAAGTGCATTTTTTTTCATTATTTCCTCATATTTTATATATTTTTTATAGTAAATTATAAGATATGATGAAAATAATCATATGTTTAGAAAGTCCATTTAATGGCGAGAAAAACGGTATATAATATGTGTGGGTACAGTAAATGAGTAAGAGGAAAATTACAGCTAAACACAAACATCGCAGAAATGCAAAAATAGCCTTGGTCCCAGATGGTCAACAAATTGAAAAGTGGTCTGGTCACTAAGGGGTTAAAAGAGAAGAGTTGATTAGATTAATTTATTCAAATAAGTAACCTCTAATCTAAATAATGCAAAGATGTAAATCATATTATAAATACAGGGGTTGCCTACTTAATAATCTTGGCATTTTCTCTGAAGTTTAGTGTGAAAACACCCTCTTATGTTAGCCCTGTTACCACTCTCTTTTTTTGTTGTGATTTCTGTGTTCAGGTCAGCTTCCCATCTCATCTAGACAGGGCATGGTCATTAGGTATCTACTCTTTTTTATTTCACCCTTGTTATGTGTTGCTCATTCTGCCCCATTATTAACCATGCCCCCCCCTTTGTAAGAGTATGTGTTGCTCATTCTGCCTCATTATTAACCATGTCCCCCCCCTTTGTAAGAGTATGTGTTGCTTATTCTGCCCCATTATTAACCATGCCCCCCCTTTGTAAGAGTATGTGTTGCTCATTCTGCCCCATTATTAACCATGCCCCCCCCCCCTTTGTAAGAGTATGCGTTGCTCATTCTGCCCCATTATTAACCATGCCCCCCTTGTAAGAGTATGTGTTGCTCATTCTGTCCCATTATTAACCATGCCCCCCCTTTGTAAGAGTATGTGTTGCTCATTCTGCCCCATTATTAACCATGCCCCCCCTTTGTAAAAGTATGTGTTGCTCATTCTGCCCCATTATTAACCATGCCCCCCCTTGTAAGAGTATGTGTTGCTCATTCTGCCCCATTATTAACCATGCCCCACCTTTGTAAGAGTATGTGTTGCTCATTCTGCCCCATTATTAACCATGCCCCCCCTTTGTAAGAGTATGTGTTGCTCATTCTGCCCCATTATTAACCATGCCCCCCTTTGTAAGAGTATGTGTTGCTCATTCTGCCCCATTATTAACCATGCCCCCCCTTTGTAAGAGTATGTGTTGCTCATTCTGCCCCATTATTAACCATGCCCCCCCTTTGTAAGAGTATGTGTTGCTCATTCAACCCCATTATTAACCATGCCCCCCCTTTGTAAGAGTATGTGTTTCTCATTCATGCCCCCACCCCCCTTGTAAGAGTATGTGTTGCTCATTCTGCCTCATTATTAACCATGCCCCCACCCCGCCTTGTAAGAGTATGTGTTGCTCATTCTGCCCCATTATTAACCATGCCCCCCCTTTGTATGAGTATGTGTTGCTCATTCTTCCTCATTATTAACCATGCCCCCCCTTTGTAAGAGTATGTGTTGCTCATTCTGCCTCATTATTAACCATGCCCCCACCCCCCTTGTAAGAGTATGTGTTGCTCATTCTGCCCCATTATTAACCATGCCCTCCCTTTGTAAGAGTATTTGTTGCTCATTCTGCCCCATTATTAACCATGCCCCCCCCCCTTTGTAAGAGTATGTGTTGCTCATTCTGCCTCATTATTAACCATGCCCCCCCCCTTTGTAAGAGTATGTGTTGCTCATTCTGCCTCATTATAAACCATGCCCCCCTTTGTAAGAGTATGTGTTGCTCATTCTGCCCCATTATTAACCATGCCCCCCCCCCCTTTGTAAGAGTATGTGTTGCTCATTCTGCCTCATTATTAACCATGCCCCCCCCCTTTGTAAGAGTATGTGTTGCTCTTTCTGCCTCATTATAAACCATGCCCCCCTTTGTAAGAGTATGTGTTGCTCATTCTGTCTCATTATTAACCATGCCCCCACCCCCCCTTGTAAGAGTATGTGTTGCTCATTCTGCCCCATTATTAACCATGCCCCCCCCCCTTTGTAAGAGTATGTGTTGCTCATTCTGCCTCATTATTAACCATGCCCCCCCCTTTGTAAGAGTATGTGTTGCTCATTCTGCCCCATAATTAACCATGCCCCCCCCTTTGTAAGAGTATGTGTTGCTCATTCTGCCCCATTATTAACCATGCCCCCCCTTTGTAAGAGTATGTGTTGCTCATTCTGCCCCATTATTAACCATGCCCCCCCCTTTGTAAGAGTATGTGTTGCTCATTCTGCCCCATTATTAACCATGCCCCCCCTTTGTAAGAGTATGTGTTGCTCATTCTGCCCCATTATTAACCATGCCCCCCCCTTTGTAAGAGTATGTGTTGCTCATTCTGCCCCATTATTAACCATGCCCCCCCCTTTGTAAGAGTATGTGTTGCTCATTCTGCCCCATTATTAACCATGCCCCACCCCCTTTGTAAGAGTATGTGTTGCTCATTCTGCCCCATTATTAACCATGCCCCCCCCCCCTTTGTAAGAGTATGTGTTGAAATAAAAAATTTAACCTTCACCCCTATTGATAAGAATTATTACACTATAGGATTTTGAAAGGCTGAAATAAAATTAATCTTAATCTTAAGAATTAACAATACTAGGAAATAGCATTACATCAACACAGAATCTTATATATGTGGATGTCTTTACATTTGAATACATGAGTAATTACACATGATTATTTGTATGCTCACATAATATAACCCTAGAACATATATTGCTATGTGCAATTTCATAGAAAGGCTTTTTCCCGAGAATTGTTCTGACATTCTAATAAGTCATTCTGCACCTGTTGTCTTCTCATCTTCACATAACCTTGTTGAGAGGTCTATAAGTGATGAGTGTGGTGCTTACCTTCAGCCCTGCTCTTCCATCAGCTAGAGAGGTAGGTAGAGTTGAGTGGGTGTTGATGCGGGCCAGACAGCTCTGTTAAACTCTGTTAAACAGAGCCCCTGTTACAGCTGGATTACAGTTGAAGCCGGTAAAAAAGGTATCTGATGTAAGCTAATTACTATGCTCTTGAAATAAAGCTGGTTTTAAAACCTAGCAAAAGGCTGACTTGGTCATTCCCAGATTCCTATTGTTAATATTTCTATTATTATTATTATTATTATTATTATTATTATTATTATTATTATTCATTCTTCTTCTTAAATATAACAAGTCAATGCTGAAACAAAACAGTAAACATTAATTATCAACATGTTAAATTTAACATAGGATTAATATATTTATCTATATTATTAAATATAATTGATTTTAGTATTTAATATTTTTACATATAATTTTCATAGCCTTTAAAACCTCATTATTTCTCAGGCTATAAACTAGCGGATTTAACATGGGAACCAAACCAATGTAAATAATGGAGAGCACTTTATCTATTTCCAGGGAATTTTCTGACTTAGGTTTTAGGTTCAAACCTACACAAGTTCCAGAAAAGAGTATAACAACTGTGAGATGGGAGGAGCAGCTGGAGAAGGTCTTGAGTCTTCCAGATGAAGATCTGATCTTTAGGATGGTAGATATGATACAGATATAGGAAACCATTATCAGGGTAAAAGGAACCAAACCCATAAGTGTGCCATTGAGTGGCATAAACAATGTAACAAAAAAGCTAGTGTTACTACAGGAGAGCTTCATTAATATGACTATATCACAGAAGAAATTGTTAATTTCTAGTTCATTACAGAATGTTAAATGAGAGACCATCATAGATACAATAAATGAATTCATGAATCCAACAAACCATGAAACAGTGATCAATTGGAGACACCGTGTTTTGCTCATGATGACAGAATAGTGTAGGGGGATACAAATTGCTACGTAACGATCATAAGCCATTGAGGTCAGCAGATAAAATTCTGTACCAATGCAGAAAGCATATATAAATGACTGCGTAATACAGCATGAAAAATAAATACTAGTTTCTTCTGTGATAGTGATCGCCATCAGCTTTGGCAAAATAGCAGATACGCACACTATGTCCTGAACTGACAGATTGCACAAAAAGAAATACATTGGTGTGTGAAGCTGGGACACCAGACATACGAGTGCGACAATAATTAGGTTTCCTAATACAGCCAGAAGATATAAAAGTAAAACTCCAATGAAAACTATGAGTTGTTCTTCATCAGAAATTAAAAATGTCTTTAAACTGAATTCTCCAATGAATGAACTATTGTTATCATTGTTATTGATGGTTTTACCTAAGAGAAGAATACATTTGTTTTATTTTATCAGCTGAGGTGTATATTGCAAGTTATATCTAATAACTAGAAGACATGGGCCTAGATTTAGAGTTTGGCGGTAGCCGTGAAAACCAGCGTTAGAGGCTCCTAACGCTGGTTTTAGGCTACCGCCGGTATTTGGAGTCAGTCAGGAAAGGGTCTAACGCTCACTTTGCAACCGCGACTTTTCCATACCGCAGATCCCCTTACGTCAATTGCGTATCCTATCTTTTCAATGGGATCTTTCTAACTCCGGTATTTAGAGTCATGTCTGAAGTGAGCGTTAGAATTCTAACGACAAAACTCCAGCCGCAGAAAAAAGTCAGTAGTTAAGAGCTTTATGGGCTAACGCTGGTTTATAAAGCTCTTAACTACTGTGCTCTAAAGTACACTAACACCCATAAACTACCTATGTACCCCTAAACCGAGGTCCCCCCACATCGCCGCCACTCGATTAAAAATTTTTAACCTCTAATCTGCCGACCGCCACCTACGTTATACTTATGTACCCCTAATCTGCTGCCCCTAACACCGCTGACCCCTATATTATATTTATTAACCCCTAACCTGCCCCCCACAACGTCGCCGCCAGCTACCTACAATAATTAACCCCTAATCTGCCGACCGCCACCTATGTTATCCTTATGTACCCCTAATCTGCTGCCCCTAACACCGCCGACCCCTATATTATATTTATTAACCCCTAATCTGCCCCCCTCAACGTCGCCTCCACCTGCCTACACTTATTAACCCCTAATCTGCCGAGCGGACCGCACCGCTACTATAATAAAGTTATTAACCCCTAATTCGCCTCACTACCGCCTCAATAACCCTATAATAAATAGTATTAACCCCTAATCTGCCCTCCCTAACATCGCCGACACCTAACTTCAAGTATTAACCCCTAATCTGCTGACTGGAGCTCACCGCTATTCTAATAAATGTATTAACCCCTAAAGCTAAGTCTAACCCTAACACTAACACCCCCCTAAGTTAAATATAATTTAAATCTAACTAAATAAATTAACTCTTATTAAATAAATTATTCCTATTTAAAGCTAAATACTTACCTGTAAAATAAATCCTAATATAGCTAAAATATAAAGTATTATTATATTATAGCTATTTTAGGATTTATATTTATTTTACAGGTAACTTTGTATTTATTTTAACCAGGTACAATAGCTATTAAATAGTTAAGAACTATTTAATAGCTAAAATAGTTAAAATAATTACAAAATTACCTGTAAAATAAATCCTAACCTAAGTTACAATTAAACCTAACACTACACTATCAATAAATGAATTAAATAAAATACCTACAATTATCTACAATTAAACCTAACACTACACTATCAATAAATTAATTAAATACAATTCCTACAAATAAATACAATTAAATAAATTAACTAAAGTACAAAAAATAAAAAAGAACTAAGTTACAAAAAATAAAAAAATATTTACAAACATTAGAAAAAAATTACAACAATTTTAAACTAATTACACCTACCCTAAGCCCCCTTATAAAATAACAAAGACCCCCAAAATAAAAAAATGCCCTACACTATTCTAAATTACAAAAGTTCAAAGCTCTTTTACCTTACCAGCCCTGAACAGGGCCCATTGCGGGGCATGCCCCAAAGAATTCAGCTCTTTTGCCTGTAAAAAAACACATACAATACCCCCCCCCCAACATTACAACCCACCACCCACATACCCCTAATCTAACCCAAACCCCCCTTAAATAAACCTAACACTAAGCGCCTGAAGATCTTCCTACCTTATCTTCACCTCGCCGGGTATCACACCGATCGGTCCTGGCTCCAAAATCTTCATCCAACCCAAGCGGGGGCTAGACATCCATCATCCGGCGGCTGAAGAGGTCCAGAAGAGGCTCCAAAATCTTCATCCTATCCGGGAAGAAGAGGCGATCCAGACCGGCAACCATCTTGATCCAAGCGGCATCTTCTATCTTCATCCGATGAGGACCGGCTCCATCGTGAAGACCTCCAGCGCGGATCAATCTTATTCCGACGACGTCCAACTGAAGAATGATGGTTCCTTTAAGGGACGTCATCCAAGATGGCGTCCCTCGAATTCCGATTGGCTGATAGGATTCTATCAGCCAATCGGAATTTAGGTAGGAAAATTCTGATTGGCTGATGGAATCAGCCAATCAGAATCAAGATCAATCCGATTGGCTGATCCGATCAGCCAATCAGATTGAGCTTGCATTCTATTGGCTGTTCCGATCAGCCAATAGAATGCAAGCTCAATCTGATTGGCTGATCGGATTAGCCAATCGGATTGAACTTGAATCTGATTGGCTGATTCCATCAGCCAATCAGAATTTTTCTACCTTAATTCCGATTGGCTGATAGAATCAGCCAATCGGAATTCGAGGGACGCTATCTTGGATGACGTCCCTTAAAGGAACCGTCATTCTTCAGTTGGACGTCTTCGGAAGAAGATTGATCCGCGCTGGAGGTCTTCACGATGGAGCCGGTCCTCATCGGATGAAGATAGAAGATGCCGCTTGGATCAAGATGGTTGCCGGTCTGGATCGCCTCTTCTTCCCGGATAGGATGAAGATTTTGGAGCCTCTTCTGGACCTCTTCAGCCTCCTGATGATGGATGTCTAGCCCCCGCTTGGGTTGGATGAAGATTTTGGAGCCAGGACCGATCAGTGTGATACCCGGCGAGGTGAAGATAAGGTAGGAAGATCTTCAGGGGCTTAGTGTTAGGTTTATTTAAGGGGGGTTTGGGTTTGATTAGGGGTATGTGGGTGGTGGGTTGTAATGTTGGGCGGGGGGGTATTGTATGTTTTTTTTACAGGCAAAAGAGCTGAATTCTTTGGGGCATGCCCCGCAAAGGGCCCTGTTCAGGGCTCGTAAGGTAAAAGAGCTTTGAACTTTTGTAATTTAGAATAGGGTAGGGCATTTTTTATTTTGGGGGTCTTTGTTATTTTATTAGGGGGCTTAGAGTAGGTGTAATTAGTTTAAAATTGTTGTAATTTTTTTCTAATGTTTGTAAATATTTTTTTATTTTTTGTAACTTAGTTCTTTTTTATTTTTTGTACTTTAGTTAGTTTATTTAATTGTATTTATTTGTAGGAATTGTATTTAATTAATTTATTGACAGTGTAGTGTTAGGTTTAATTGTAACTTAGGTTAGGATTTATTTTACAGGTAATTTTGTAATTATTTTAACTATGTTAGCTATTAAATAGTTCTTAACTATTTAATAGCTATTGTACCTGGTTAAAATAAATACAAAGTTACCTGTAAAATAAATATAAATCCTAAAATAGCTATAATATAATTATAATTTATATTGTAGCTATATTAGGGTTTATTTTACAGGTAAGTATTTAGCTTTAAATAGGAATAATTTATTTAATAAGAGTTAATTTATTTTTTTAAATTTAAATTATATTTAATTTAGGGGGGTGTTAGGGTTAAAGTTAGACTTAGCTTTAGGGGTTAATAAATTTATTAGAGTAGCGGTGAGCTCCTGTCGGCAGATTAGGGGTTAATACTTGAAGTTAGGTGTCGGCAATGTTAGGGAGGGCAGATTAGGGGTTAATACTATTTATTATAGGTTATTGAGGTGGGAGTGAGGCGGATTAGGGGTTAATACATTTATTATAGTAGTGCTCAGGTCCGGTCGGCAGATTAGGGGTTAATAAGTGTAGTTAGGTAGAGGCGACATTGGGGGCGGCAGATTAGGGGTTAATAAATATAATATAGGGGTCGGCGATGTTAGGGCAGCAGATTAGGGGTACATAGGGATAATGTAGGTGGCGGGGGTGTACGGAGCGGCAGATTAGGGGTTAAAAATAATATGCAGGGGTCAGCGATAGCGGGGGCGGCAGATTAGGGGTTAATAAGTGTAAGGTTAGGGGTGTTTAGACTCGGGGTACATGTTAGAGTGTTAGGTGCAGACGTAGGAAGTGTTTCCCCATAGGAAACAATGGGGCTGCGTTAGGAGTTGAATGCAGCTTTTTTGCAGGTGTTAGGTTTTTTTTCAGCTCAAACAGCCCCATTGTTTTCTATGGGGGAATCGTGCACAAGCACGTTTTTGAAGCTGGCCGCGTCCGTAAGCAACTCTGGTATCGAGAGTTGCAATGGCGGTAAATATGCCTGTACGCTCCCTTTTTGGAGCCTAACGCAGCCATTCTGTGAAATCTCAATACCAGAGGTATTTAAAAGGCCAGAAAAAAGCCAGCGTTAGCTACGCGGGTCGTTACTGACAAAACTCTAAATCTAGGCGATGGGGAATTGTTTTAAATGAATGTTAGATGTGTTCTATAGTTGCTGCTTTTGTCGGAAAACAAATCACCCCTTAAAAAACAAATATACCAACTAATGGGCTTGATTACAAGTGGATCACTAATTTAATTTAATGTGTGCCGCTATGTGGTCAACTTTGCCCATTTATGGGCGCATGTTAAATAACTAGACATTACAAGTGGCTGTTTAATGCTACCGCAAGCTTGCGGAAGCACTTTGCGCAAGTAAAATTACTGGTTAATTAAAAACATGTCCCACAATTGCCCCCAAAATAAAGTGTAAAATTATTTTTTATTAATAAAAAATTTGCATTTATAAGGGGTTAAACTGAGGGGATGTGAAACAAATGGCACTAAAAGGTGCATTTACATTGTGGTCTATGGGGACTGTGTTATCACATGAAATATAATGTATATGCTTATTGTATATACATATATATTTATGTTTTAATATTTGTATATACACATATAAATATACATTCATATACATATATATTTCAACTTTCACTGCGTTAGATTATCTGCCATGTCTATCAGCATGAGAACGAGGCTACCATTGGAAGCACACTCACATGAGCGCAACTGCTTCCATGCAATACAAATGCAAGGTCACATTTGCATTGCACTGAACTTATAGGCCCCTATTTATCAAAGGTCTTGCGGACCTGATCCGAGAGTGCGGATCAGGTCCGCAAGACCTCACTTGGGCCTAGATTTAGAGTTTGGCGGTAGCCGTGAAAACCAGCGTTAGAGGCTCCTAACGCTGGTTTTAGGCTACCTCCGGTATTTGGAGTCACTCAAAAAAGGGTCTAACGCTCAGTTTTCAGCCGCGACTTTTCCATACCGCAGATCCCCTTACGTCAATTGCGTATCCTATCTTTTCAATGGGATTTTTCTAACTCCGGTATTTAGAGTCGTGTCTGAAGTGAGCGTTAGAAATCTAACGTCAAAACTCCAGCCGCAGAAAAAAGTCAGTAGTTAAGAGCTTTCTGGGCTAACGCCGGTTCATAAAGCTCTTAACTACTGTACTCTAAAGTACACTAACACCCATAAACTACCTATGTACCCCTAAACCGAGGTCCCCCCACATCGCCGCAACGCGATTACATTTTTTAACCCCTAATCTGCCGACCGCCACCTGCGTTATCCTTATGTACCCCTAATCTGCTGCCCCTAACACCGCCGACCCCTGTATTATATTTATTAACCCCTAATCTGCCCCCCACAACGTCGCTGCCAGCTACCTACACTTATTAACCCCTAATCTGCCGACCGCAAAGAGCCGCCAGCTACATTATAGCTATGTACCCCTAATCTGCTGCCCCTAACACCGCCGACCCCTATATTATATTTATTAACCCCTAACCTGCCCTCCCTAACATCGCCGACACCTAACTTCAATTATTAACCCCTAATCTGCCGACCGAATCTCGCCGCTATTCTAATAAATGTATTAACCCCTAAAGCTAAGTCAAGCCCTAACACTAACACCCCCCTAAGTTAAATATAATTTTAATCTAACGAAATTAATTCACTCTTATTAAATAAATTATTCCTATTTAAAGCTAAATACTTACCTGTAAAATAAATCCTAATATAGCTACAACATAAATTATAATTATATTATAGCTATTTTAGGATTAATATTTATTTCACAGATAACTTTGTATTTATTTTAACCAGGTACAATAGCTATTAAATAGTTAAGAACACTACACTATCATTAAATTAATTAAATAAAATATCTACAATTACCTACAATTAAACCTAACACTACACTATCAATAAATAAATTAAATACAATACCTACAAATAACTACAATGAAATAAACTAACTAAAGTACAAAAAATAAAAAAGAACTAAGTTACAAAAAATAAAAAAATATTTACAAACATAAGAAAAATATTACAACAATTTTAAACTAATTACACCTACTCTAAGCCCCCTAATAAAATAACAAAGCCCCCAAAAATAAAAAATGCCCTACCCTATTCTAAATTACTAAAGTTCAAAGCTCTTTTACCTTACCAGCCCTGAACAGGGCCCTTTGCGGGGCATGCCCCAAGAAGTTCAGCTCTTTTGCCTGTAAAAAAAACATACAATACCCCCTCCAACATTACAACCCACCACCCACATACCCCTAATCTAACCCAAACCCCCCTTAAATAAGCCTAACACTAAGCCCCTGAAGATCATCCTACCTTGTCTTCACCATACCAGGTTCACCGATCTGTCCTGGCTCCAAAATCTTCATCCAACCCAAGCGGGGGCTGGCGATCCATCTTCCGGCTGCTGAAGAGGTCCAGAATTGGATCAGCCAATCGGATTGAACTTGATTCTGATTGGCTGATTCCATCAGCCAATCAGAATATTCCTACCTTAATTCCGATTGGCAGATAGAATCCTATCAGCCAATCGGAATTCGAGGGACGCCATCTTGGATGACGTCCCTTAAAGGAACCGTCATTCTTCAGTTGGACGCCGCCGGATGAAGATGGGTCCGCGATGGAGGTCTTCAGGATTGAGCCGGTCCTCATCGGATGAAGATAGAAGATGCCGCTTGGAAGATGATGGTTGCCGGTCCGGATCTACTCTTCTTCCCGGATAGGATGAAGACTTTGGAGCCTCTTCTGGACCTCTTCAGCCGCCAGAAGATGGATCGCCAGCCCCCGCTTGGGTTGGATGAAGATTTTGGAGCCAGGACGGATCGGTGAACCTGGTATGGTGAAGACAAGGTAGGATGATCTTCAGGGGCTTAGTGTTAGGCTTATTTAAGGGGGGTTTGGGTTAGATTAGGGGTATGTGGGTGGTGGGTTGTAATGTTGGGGGGGGTATTGTAAGTTTTTTTTTACAGGCAAAAGAGCTGAACTTCTTGGGGCATGCCCCGCAAAGGGCCCTGTTCAGGGCTGGTAAGGTAAAAGAGCTTTGAACTTTAGCAATTTAGAATAGTGTAGGGCATTTTTTTATTTTGGGGGGCTTTGTTATTTTATTAGGGGGCTTAGAGTAGGTGTAATTAGTTTAAAATTGTTGTAAGATTTTCCTTATGTTTGTAAATATTTTTTTATTTTTTGTAACTTAGTTCTTTTTTATTTTTTGTACTTTAGTTAGTTTATTTCATTGTAGTTATTTGTAGATATTGTATTTAATTAATGTATTGATAGTGTAGTGTTAGGTTTAATTGTAGGTAATTGTAGATATTTTATTTAATTAATTTAATGATAGTGTAGTGTTAGGTTTAATTGTAACTTAGGTTAGGATTTATTTTACAGGTAATTTTGTAATTATTTTAACTATTTTAGCTATTAAATAGTTCTTAACTATTTAATAGCTATTGTACCTGGTTAAAATAAATACAAAGTTACCTGTAAAATAAATATTAATCCTAAAATAGCTATAATATAATTATAATTTATATTTTAGCTATATTAGGATTTATTTTACAGGTAAGTATTTAGCTTTAAATAGGAATAATTTATTTAATAAGAGTTAATTAATTTCGTTAGATTTAAATTATATTTAAGTTAGGGGGGTGTTAGTGTTAGGGTTAGATTTAGCTTTAGGTGTTAATACATTTATTAGAATAGCGGTGAGCTCCGGTCGGCAGATTAGGTGTTAATAATTGAAGTTAGGTGTCGGCGATGTTAGGGAGGGCAGATTAGGGGTTAATACTATTTATTATAGGGTTAGTGAGGCGGATTAGGGGTTAATAACTTTATTATGATAGCTGTGCGGTCCGCTCGGCAGATTAGGGGTTAATAAGTGTAGGCAGGTGGAGGCGACGTTGTGGGGGGCAGATTAGGGGTTAATAAATATAATATAGGGGTCGGCGGTGTTAGGGGCAGCAGATTAGGGGTACATAAGGATAATGTAAGTAGCGGCGGTTTACGGAGCGGCAGATTAGGGGTTAATAGTGTAATGCAGGGGTCAGCGATAGTGGGGGCTGCAGATTAGGGGTTAATAAGTGTAAGGTTAGGGGTGTTTAGACTCGGGGTACATGTTAGGGTGTTAGGTGCAGACGTAGGAAGTGTTTCCCCATAGCTAACAATGGGGCTGCGTTAGGAGCTGAACGCGGCTTTTTTGCAGGTGTTAGGTTTTTTTTCAGCTCAAACAGCCTCATTGTTTCCTATGGGGGAATCGTGCACAAGCACGTTTTTTAGGCTGGCCGCTTGCGTAACCAACTCTGGTATCGAGAGTTGAAGCTGCGTTAAATATGCTCTACGCTCCTTTTTTGGAGCCTAACGCAGCCTTTATGTGGACTCTCAATACCAGAGTTATTTTTATGGTGCGGCCAGAAAAAAGCCGGCGTTAGCTTTTCGGGTCATTACCGACAAAACTCTAAATCTAGCCGTTGATGCGGAGAGCAATACGCTCTCCGCATTTAACATTGCACCAGCAGCTCACAAGAGCTGCTGGTGCAACGCCGCCCCCTGCTGACTCGCCAGCAGGGGGGTGTCAATAAACCTGATTGTACTCGATCGGGTTGAATTGCGGCGATGTCTGTCCGCCTACTCAGAGCAGGCGGACAGATTATGGAGCAGCAGTCTTTAGAGTCTTTCATAACTGGTGTTTCTGGCGAGTCTGCAGGCTCGCCAGAAACACGGGGCCTCAAGCTCTATCCGGAGCTTGATAAATAGGCCCCATTATATCAGAGCACATTTGTATGTGCTGGTATTACGAGTCGAAGGCAATTATAGCACTCGCGAAAGCGCAATTTTGCAGTCCACTCATAATCTAGTCCAGTGTGAGAAATATTTTGGTTGACTTATTTGTATAAATTTATTTGTCTTATTTAAATTCTACAGGCAGGAAAAGGCTTTGAAAGTTCAGATTTACACTATCAAATAATAATTTTGCAATGGTCAGTTGATTGATTTCTGTATCAGCCAATAACTATCGCCTAGATTTAGAGTTTTGTTGGTAAAGACCCGCGGTACTAACGCTCCTTTTTTTTCCAGCACACCCTTAAGACAACACTGGTATTTAGAGTTGTCTGAATGGCTGCGTTAGAATCAGAAAAGGAAGCGTTGAGCATAATTTAGCTCCACTTCAACCCTCAATACCAGCATTGCCTACGGTAGCAGTAAGCTGGAAAAACGTGCTTGTGCACGATTTCCCCATAGGAAACAATGGGGCTGAGCTGGCTGAAAAAAACCTAACACCTGCAAAAAAGCAGCTTTCAGCTCCTAACGCAGCCCCATTGTTTCCTATGGGGAAACACTTTCTAAGTCTGCACGTAACACCCTAACATGAACCCTGAGTCTAAACACCCCTAGCTTTACACTTATTAACCCCTAATCTGCCGCCCCGCTATCGCTGACACCTACATTATATTATTAACCCCTAATCTGCCGCTCCGGACACCGCCGCAACCTAAATTACATAGCTATGAACCCCTAATCTGCTGCCCCTAAAATCGCTGACACCTATATTATATTTATGACCCCCTAATCTGCCCCCCCAACGTCGCCGCCACCTACCTACACTTATTAACCCCTAATCTGCCTACCGGACCTCGCCCCCACTATAATAAATGTATTAACCCTAATCCGCTGCACTCCCGCCTCGCAAACACTATAATAAGGCGTACTAACCCCTAATCTGCCCTCCCTAACATCGCCACCACCTACCTACAATTATTAACCCCTAATCTCCCACCCCCAACGTCGCCGCTACTATAATAAAGTTATTAACCCCTAAAACTAAATCTAACCCTAACCCTAACACCCCCCTAACTTAAATATCATTTAAATTAATCTAAATAAATTTATTATAATTAAAAAAAATATTCCTATTTAAAGCTAAATAATTACCTATAAAATAAACCCTAATATAGCTACAATATAACTGGCTGATCGGAACAGCCAATAGAATGCAATGTCAATCCAATTGGCTGATTGGATCAGCCAATCGGATTGAACTTCAATCTGATTGGCTGATTGAATCAGCCAATCAGATTTTTCCTTCCTTAATTCCGATTGGCTGATAGAATCCTGTCAGCCAATCGGAATTCGAGGGACACCATCTTGGATGACGTCCCTTAAAGGAACCATCATTCGTCGTTAGTCCGTCGGTTGAAGAGGATGGCTCCGCGTCAGCTGTATGGAGGATAGCTCCGCTCCGGATGGATGAAGATAGAAGACGCCGCTTGGATGAAGACTTCTAGCGGATGGAGGACCTCTTTTTGCCCCGTTTGGATGAAGACTTCTACCGGATGGAGGACCTCTTCTTGCTCCGCTTGGATGAAGAATTTGGCTCGGCTGGGAGAAAACGACTTAAGGTAGGGAGATCTTCAGGGGGTTAGTGTTAGGTTTATTTAAGGGGGGTTTGGGTGGGTTAGAGTAGGGGTATGTGGGTGGTGGGTTTTAATGTTGGGGGGGTTGTATTTTTTTTACAGGTAAAAGAGCTGATTACTTTGGGGCAATGCCCCACAAAAAGCCCTTTTAAGGGCTGGTAAAAGAGCTGATTACCTTGTAATTTAGAATAGGGTATGACATTTTATTATTTTGGGGGGCTTTTTATTTTATTAGGGGGCTTAGATTAGGTGTAATTAGTTTAAACTTCTTGTAAAAAAAAATTATTTTCTGTAATTTAGTGTTTGTTTTTTTTGTATTATAGAATAGTTATTTAATTGTATTTTAGTTTAGCTAATTGTAGCTAATTTATTTAATTAATTTATTGATAGTGTAGTGTTAGGTGTATTAGTAACTTAGCTTAGGATTTATTTTACAGGTAATTTTGTAATTATTTTAACTAGGTAGCTATTAAATAGTCATGAACTATTTAAAAGCTATTGTACCTAGTTAAAATAAATACAAAGTTGCCTGTAAAATAAATATAAATCCTAAAATAGCTACAATGTAACTATTCGTTATATTGTAGCTATATTAGGGTTTATTGTATAGGTAAGTATTTAGTTTTAAATAGGAATAATTTATTTAATTATAGTAAATTTATTTAGATTAATTTAAATTATATTTAAGTTAGGGGAGTGTTAGGGTTAGACTTAGGTTTAGGGGTTAATAACTTTATTATAGCAGCAGCAACGTTGGGGGCGGGAGATTAGGGGTTAATAATTGTAGGTAGGTGGCGGCGATGTTAGGGAGGGCAGATTAAGGGTTAAAACAATTTATTATAGTGTTTGCGAGGCGGGAGTGCGGCGGTTTAGGGGTTAATACATTTATTATAGTGGTGGCGACATTGGGGGGGCAGATTAGGGGTAATAAATATAATGTAGGTGTCGGCGATAGTAGGGGCAGCAGATTAGGGGTTCATAGGTATAATGTTGGTTGCGGCGGTGTCCGGAGTGGCATATTAGGGTTAAAAAAAATTATTATAGGGTTTGAGATATGGTGGGGGGGCCTCGGTTTAGGGATTCATAGGTAGTTTATGGGTGTTAGTGTACTTTATAGCACAGTAGTTAAGAGCTTTATGTTCCCGCATTAGCCCATAAAACTCTTAACTACTGACTTTTTTTGACGGTAGGAGTCTTGTCGGTAGAGGCTCTAACGCTCACTTCTTCCAAGACTTGTAATACCAGCATTAGGCAAATCCCATAGAAAAGATAGGATACGCAATTGACGTAGGGGGATCTGCGGTAGCCTCGAGTCGTGGAAAGAAAGTGAGCGGTAGACCCTTTCCTGTCTTACTCTAAATACCAGCGGGCGTTAATAAGCAGCGTTAGGACCCCTTAACGCTGCTTTTGACGGCTAACGCCAAACTCTAAATCTAAGCGTATGTATTGTAAAAAAAGTAAAGGGTTGATTACAATATTTTAGAAAAACTTATCAAATGACTTATCTACAAAATTCCACACAGGCTTCAATGGCGTGATCCCTAAAGTCTCAATCACAATCTATTGGCAAATTGCTCTCAAAAATTATTTTTGCTTTACAGCCAAAATGGGTGCTGAGTTTTTTGAGTGATCCTATTGCTATATGGTTATTTTCTTTGACAATGAATATTAATGGAAAAGGTCCAGAAAATAACTTTTTTGGGTGCTAAGATCCCGTTTTCAAACTGTGAGGTCTCCTGAAACTGACACATACAATAGCCCATTCGCATCTCTTAAGGTCACAGTAAAGCTCTATTGATGTAACCCCTTTGTTCACTCAGCAAGGAAAATACTCATTTACATGTGTGATATTTACCTATTGTCATTGCAAGACACCCTCAGCAATGCCCTACGTATCTTGGCAGAAGGGACTTTTATAGTAACTTCAGGACAACAACTCATGCAAATGGCATTTTATTATATTGAATGTTTAATATTTAAGTTGCACTTGCACTGGGGTGATTTTTTATTACCAATACAGATGTTATTAAAATTGTGTGTTTACAGGATATTGCTTAGTCGTGATTTTTACATAGATGCATTTAAGTTTTATATAGAAGCATTTTTGTAACATGCATACATTAGCAAAAATACTTCTAATAAAAGCTATAGCCGTTTCAAAAGTGTATTTAATGTATGCACTGTGCACCAGCATTTTAAACACAGCACTTGCTCAAAGAGCCTAACGCGCTTGTACCATCTGGTAATGACTCAATTTGTTAATTGCTGACATGATACAGCCCCACTGGTGCTCTAATCAGTTGCAATATTTAAAATGTTGGTGCACTAAAAATATCTAGCTATGCCTCACATGCAAGCGCAGAGAAAAATACTAACACTAAAACAGTGATAACATTTACTAGAAACATTTTTTTGCCAGTACATTTATATTGCAAATATGTTTCTATTTAAAGATGTAATTCATCTTTGTGCATTTAAATTTTGACTAGAATGTCCATTTAAGTTTTGCAATCCGTTTCCATCCGCACCACTGCTAATCTATCTAAATGTATCTTTTAGTTTGTTAGAGTGGGCAGACTGTAAACTGTTTTTTATTGCTATTTGGTCAATTTGCAGCTTTCACAAGTTTTGTTTTAAAAGGACAGTCTAGTCCAAAATAAACTTTCATGATTCATATAGGGCATGTGATTTTAAACAATTTTCAAATTTACTTCTATCACCAATTTTGCTTTGTTCTCTTGATATTCTTAGTTGAAAGCTAAATCTAGGAGGTTCATATGCTAATTCTTAAGCTTTTGAAGGCCGTCTCTTCTCTCAGTTCATTTTGACAGTTTGTCACCACTAGAGGGTGTTAGTTCATATGTGTCATATAGATAGCACTGAGCTTATGCACATGGAGTTCCTATAAGTTAGCACTGATTGGCTTAAATGCAAGTCTGTCAAAATAACTAAAATAAGGGGGCAGTTTGCAGAGGCTTAGATGCAAGATAATCACAGAGGTAAAAAGTGTATTAATATAACAGTGTTGGTTATGCAAAACTAGGGAATGGGTAAAAAAGGGATTATCTATCTTTTAAAACAATAAAAATTCTAGTGTAGACTGTCCCTTTAAATAAGATTTATTTCTACTGCTTGTTAAAGCATTGTTTCCATTTCTGTGTGAACTGTAAACAAGATCATGACTTTTTAGTTTCTATGCAAAACACTTATAATATCTATTTTTTTATTTACAGGATTTAAACTTATTTTAAGCTGTAATTTGACATCTGCTGCCTTGCTGCTTTATATCTCGAAGAGATTCTTAAACAAGATGGGATGCATGCTCCACGCATACATACTCTTTCATGACAGTGCATACATTGCCGAACTCATGGTTACAAATGTTTGCTCCATATAAAAGTCCAATTATATATTCTCTGTTGTGACATTGTTACTTTGTCAATTTACAAAAATCTACATCAGACATTGTTCATCAAACTACATAGGACATAAACACAATCCTTTAGAAAAATGTATCAAATTACTTATCTACAAAAATCTTTATAGACTTCACTGATTGTGATCAACCTCAAAGTTAGTTTATACAATAACACTGTTAATTTAACACTGTATATTCTGATATCTGATGTGACAAAATTAATGATTTAGTTTACGATATCTGACGACATTAAAGGGACACTGAACCCAAATATTTTCTTTCATGATTCAGATAGAGCATGCGATTTTAAGCAACTTTCTAATTTACTGCTATTATCAAATTGTCTTCATTCTCTTGGTTTCTTTATTTGAAATGCAAGCATGTAAGTTTAGATGCCGGCCCATTTTTGGTGAACAACCTGGGTTGTTCTTGCTGATTGGTGGATAAATTCATCTACCAATAAAAAGTGCTATCCAGAGGTCTGAACCAAAAAAGAAGTGTAGATGCCTTCTTTTTCAAATAAAGATAGCAAGAGAATGAAGACAAATTGATAATAGGAGTAAATGAGAAAGTTGCTTAAAATTGCATGCTCTATCTGAGTCATGAAAGAAAAAATTTGGGTTCAGTATCCCTTTAATGGCTTAGATAAAATAAAAATAAAGTCGATTTTATTTCATATTTCTCAGTCTTTAAATTTAAAAAAATATATATTTTCTCAAAAACAAAACATATTACTATATAATATATGAATATGTTATTTTTGCGCCTATACATATAATTATAGATATGTCTATTAATGTTTTTAGTTTACCTAAATCATTTAACTATTTATCTATAAGGTGCAATGAATTAATATATGGAAAGAATTATATAAATACAGTTTCTTTACACATAAATTCATATAAATTGTACTTTAATTTATGATATATATCTTCACTGTATCAGATCAATAGCTGAATATCCTGGTAACTTTCTACCCAACATATTTGCCTCTAAGTTATTTAACTATCCATGAGATCTGATCCTTACCTAGTAACCCAGAACTGGTCATACTTAGACGATTGAGCTCTTTATAGAAGAATTACAACATAGAAACATAGAAACATAGAATTTGACGGTAGATAAGAACCAAAAAGGCCCATCAAGTCTACCCATATTACATGTTACTTTTTCCTTAGGATAGCCTTATGCATGTCCCAGGCATTTTTAAATTCCTTTACAGTCTTTGTGTTTACCACCTCAAATGGAAGTTTATTCCATGAATCCACCACCCTTTCTGTAAAAAAATGCTTCCTCAAATTTCTCCTGAATCTACTACCCTCTAACTTTAGATTGTGACCCCTTGTTTTGGCATTTATTTTTTTGTGAAAAATGCTTTCAGCTTCTATAGAAACAAGATATATAAAGGTTTGCAGAGACCATACGGAGATGTTCCCTAAGGAAACCTGTATTTGAAGATCAAGAAAAATAATACATAGAAACTCTAGGGACACAACAATCATCTTGAGATTCTGTCCCTGTAAAAACATTTTCCACAAGAGAAAAATTATAAACATTTAAATATTTTACTTAAAGGGACATTAAACTCAAAATGTTGTTCCCCATAAAGACCCAGATTACAAGTTGAGTATCAAACACAAACGTTTGGGGTGTAAACAATATCAGGTTTTCGTGATTGTTTGGGTGCAGGATAAGTTGCGCTGGTATTACAAGTTGAAAGTACACACGATCCCTTGAGCATAATCGCAATTTAGGCTAGAATGATTAGCACATCCTCAGAGCTGTGGTTAACTGTTTCGAGAAACAAAAAAGTTGTACAAAACACATCAAAAATACATTATAAAGTACAGTTACACTCATACTAACACCATCAAATAAAAATGATTTTAAAAAAACTATTGCACGATAAAAGTTATAAGGGCTCAAAGATATGAGGTCTCAGGTGTTGGGCAGGCAAAGGGCTTTAAAACACACACACATATATATATATATAGATAGATAGATAGATAGATAGATAGATAGATAGATAGATAGATAGATATGTATGTATATATATATATATATATATATATATAATATATATATATATCTATATATATATTTATATATACACATGTCTAAATATGTATATGTATGTATATTTATATGTCTATATATGTGGACATATGCATTTATATGCATATATATATATATATATATATATATATATATATATATATATATAGGTCCACTCAGCCTTTCATCCTTCTGAGGTCGGTAAAATGAGTACCATTAAGTTGGGTAATAATAATACCTGTTATCAGTGCCACAAGTCGATTAATTTTGAGGTTGTGCGCTATACAAGTATCCAATTATTATATATACATAGAACATATTCTGTTATTTGAAGAAAATTAGAATGTGAAATATTCATATTTTCATGAGAATTTGCGAACATGTTTGCATGAGAGTGGGGTGTTTTTTCCACTTTTTTTCTCCATTGACTTCTATGGGGGAATATGTGAACGTGCAAACAGTTTACTTTCAACTCATAATACTGTAGCAACCCAATACATGCAATCATTTTAATTTTACCTCTGTTAATGCTCAAGCAGGAATGTTAATTTGTGCTCCACAAACCCTATATTAGCACTCCCACAGAAGTCTAAGGCAAGCAAACATTCGGATAGTGTGAGTTTGCTAAATCTCTGAAATAATAGACTTCTAGGGGGGGTCGCTAAACATTTTTTACAGTTATTGCTCAAGCACTAAGCTTAGGTATGCTCAGCAAAAAATTCTTCACTTACTTTGATACAATGGTGATATATTGAACTATAAGTTTAAAACACTGCACACATATTTACATATATATATATATATATATATATATATATATATATAAAGAAAGGTATATAAATACAAACACAAACCTGAAATTTTAAAATATTTTTTTAATGGTACTATGTTCCCATACAGTTAGCCCAAATGTTCCCCAATACCTCTCCTAAATGTTGGAGAAATTGCGACCATACTGGAGACATAACAGATATATGATGGAACTGTCCAAAACTCAAACCCGTATGGAACACCTACTTTGTAACATTGGCTAAAATAGGAATGCATCTCACCAAAACACCAGCAGCGACTTTACTACATATAGGTACATGCACCTTACCCTATTTATGTGTTTACCTCATCTCTGCTATAAAACTATCCATAGCTAGATTATGGAAGACAGAAGCTCCCCCTTCCTGGTCCAACATAATCAATACCATGACCTACATATACTCAATGGAAACAAGCATTTTCCCTTCTCTGGAGAATTCTGACCTTTTTGAAATGATCTGGGCTGACTGGAAATCCCTATGTAATTCTCAGTGGCTCCCTAACATTGACCTTTAATACAGGAAGAATAATTTAATAACTTTGCAAGGCACTTTCACCATTTATGTTTATGTTAATATAAGGGTTGTGTTTTGCAAAAAGAATACAGTATATATTTTGTATGCATATCCTTTGGATATTGACATGCACATGCACAAAATTTGTTTTGTCTGAAAGATTCAGTTCAGATTTTTCAGGTTTTTTTGGACATGGTCTTGTTAAGTTCATATAAATATTTGGACACTAATTTTTTTTATTTGTATTATGGCCAATGGGAAGCCCACAGAACATTCATTTTTACCAACAATATGACAATGGTATTAAATGCCAACAATTGATTCAGTACTAACTCTTATAAGAGAAAATACAGGAGCTAGAACATTTTTAATAAAGAGACTTTAAAGAATATATTGAAATTAAAAGCATGTGATATTTACAGTGATATCGGTTAATCAATATTCACCTTTTTCCACCACCCTATTGAATCCCCCTTTCTAGCCTTTTACTTACCAACACTACAACACTTCCGTACTATCTCATTTTTTTAAACTCTCTCATTATTTCTTAACCTCCTCACTTTCCCACACACCTTCTCCACAACAAGTTTGTAATTAATAATTGTCCTTGGTGACTCAATTTAGAGAAGGGTAGGAGCAATAGAGGCAGCAGCAGACCGCAGACTTACTGAATTAGGTTTTTGATAAAGCCCAGAACTACACCAAAGACTTTCATAGAGTCGCCAGAAGTTCCCTAAGGGTTTGGCATTGACTCATGATGACCACCACGGTGTAGGCAGGGCAGGAGAAGGAGATGCAGCAGCAGACAGAAGAGTTATTGAATAAGGTAGGACTCTTTTAAACAAACCACAAAAATACACCTCCAAGGGAGGAGGACAAACATGTTCCTAGAGTCCCTAGGACACAGCAGCCAACCCAATAATGCTTAGATTAACTAATGGTGAACATCACAGAGCAGGAAGGCAGGGGTAGGAGAGGCAACAACAAGCTGCAGAGTTACTAAACTAGGTAGGCCTCTAGCACACAAACCTAAAAAATATACCTCCAAGGTAGGAGGACAAACATGTGTCTTGGACATAGCAGCCAACAGTTCCTGAAGGATTTATCATTGACAGATGATGACCACCAAAGAGCAGGAATGTCAGGAGAAGCAGATCAGCAGCAGCAGGCAGTGGAGTTACTGAACTTAGTAGACCTCTGGTACATAAACCCCAAAAATGCACATGCCTAAATCCCTTGGACTGAGCAGCAACCAGTTTCCTAATTTTTTTGGGGTTAACGGATGGTGACCACCAAAGAGCAGGAAAGGAAGGAGCAGAACTAGGTAGGCCTCTGGTACACAAACTCCAAAAACAAATTTTCAAGGGAGGAGGACAAAGAGGTGTTTAGAATCCGGGCAGCAGTTCACTAAGATTTTTGGAGTTAATATATGATGACCAATACCGAGGAGGAAGGGAAGGAGTAGGAGAGTCAGCAGCAGGAAACAGAGTTACTGAACCAGGTAGACCTCTAACTAGAGTAAAAAAACATTTACATGTACACCTCCATCAGAGGAGGATAAAGACAAGCCAATATTTGCTTGGACACAGTGCCAGCATTTCCCTAAGTATTTGGCATTGGCAGGGAATCTAGGAGTAGCAGCAGCAGCATTGTAAAACATTTCAAAATCAAGACAAGACAAGAAAGGACCTCCTGAGTTAATGCAGCCAGGGCAGGCCACACAATCCATTTTTCATCCCAATAGCTCAGAGGGTCTGCTGTAGGTGGGAAAATTGCAAAGATAAGACATAAGATTTAAAGACACACACACACACACACATATATATATATATTCTTCAACAAACTACAAGAGGAGAACAAGGACCATCAAAAATTTCTTAAGGCCCTGTATAGATAGGGAATCAAGCACTCTTTTTTTATAAAAATAGCTCAAAAGTGTAGCTAAATTAAACAAATGGAATGAATCTCTGACCAGTACAATCACTGAGAACAAAAAATAATTTATTAATAGTACAGAAAAAAGTAAATCCTAACTGTCCAAACATAGCAATAGGCCAGTTGTGCTCTGGCCTCGGGTATATGTTAGCAACACAAAGTAAAGTATGTTAAACAAACAATATAGTACATATGCAGTCAGCATTTAACATTGTACAAGCATTGAAACAATGGGTGTAGAATGCAGCATCTGCTGCATAATAAATCTACTCCTATATATCTATAATCTATCTATCTATCTACATATAAAAATATATACAGTATATATATATATATATATATATATAGATATATATTTTACAAAACAAAAATACAGATATATAAACAAATATCTATTTAAAGATAAAAACATATTTTCTTCTAAGTCAAGTGTTACAAATGCACCTACGATTTTGCTTAGTTGGTCTAATGCAGTTTCGGGCTAGCTCTCAAGAGAAAGCATTCAGCGTTAACGGTTGCAATATCTGAAGTCTTGAAGTTAGCATGCCTAAGTCTTTCGCTCACGCACTAACTTTTTACCTTTAACTTTTAATACTGGTGCCAACCTGGGAGTGCTATTTTTTTAGTTTGATTGCGGTTAGCAATCAAGAGCGATAAAAATATATTACACCAGTCATAATCTAGACCAGAGCTTTCCAAACTTTTCATCTTGGTGACACACTTTTTAGACCTACATCATTTCGTGACACAGTAAATCAGTTGTACTAGCAAAAAGGAGGTTAAACTAACTTGTTTTAAGAGATACAGACACAGATATAAATTATATAATAACTAAATGTATTTACAAGTAACAGTAAGTATAATTATTTTTTTTTATAATAACTACACCAATAACTACTTACTATTTTAATGGGATGCATGAGGTTGATGGGATGAACACAATTTCTGAATATTTGGTGGAATATTAGATAAAGACACTGGCATTTCATCATCAAGCATTTTTAAGCTTCCACTTCCTATCCCTATATCAAGAGCAGGAGCAGCAATGTACTACTGGGAATTAGCTGCAAAAAACCCCCCACTAACTTCTGACTTCATCTCAGCATTTAAGCTGCCGCCCTCAGAGCTCGGTGAGCCCGATTGACTACTGCCCACGCTGCAAACACACTGCTGTCCCACTCACTGACTACACATGCAGTCACGAGCCAATTAAGGAGACTACACATGCAGCCAGGAGCCAATGTGCCGACAAAGCCACCAATTGGAATAGTTTCAGTTCACACTGAGCCAATAGGTTAAGATGATCTGTGACCCCCTAGGTATCAATCACGTGTCAACCATGTGATATGCGTAGCAGGCAGGCAGAAAGTCAGAAACCCAAAACATTTTTTACAAAAATTACATTTTACAAAATTTGTGCTGAAGCAGGGACACACCTACACACTGCTGCCGACACACTAGTGTGTCCCGACACACAGTTTGGAAAGCACTGATCTAGACCCTACCAGTCCAATAGGAGTTTTGGTTTAATGATGGATTGTAGATTTATTTTCTTTTTTTAATTAAGAAAATATGATAATAGAGGAAGAAATGTAACATTGATGTCCCTCAGGAGTTAGTGCTGGGGCCTGTGTCATTTAACATCAATTATATTGGTGTTGGACTCTAATGGAAGGTGAGTCCTTTTCCAGAAGATACAAACATCATTCCAAGAGGGGTGTATTCAATCAGTAGTGATGTTCAAATAAATGGAAAACTAGGCCCACATATTTTCTACAACAATCTGTACCTTTATGCTAAACTTTTCTTAAGACGATAACAGTAACAGGAGTCAAATTGTAGGGAAATTATATCCAAAAAAGGTTCTTTATACAATTCAATCTCAGTCATGCCTTTTCACATTAACTAACCACTAATAAGGGATCTAAAAAAGACAATTTGTGCCTACAATGAAGAATTTTAGGATTTAACTGGTTATTATAAAGTTATAATCAAAATTTCTTTACTTTTTAATATTTTGTTTCAAATAACAACTAATATATTATCTGATTTCCACACCCTATATGTGTAACAGCAACATTCCATAAAGATACCTTGATTGGGGCAAATTTAGCCTTAACAGTTTCCTTGTTTCTTAATGTGTCAGGAAGAATTTGCTATTAGTTTATTAAAATCAGTGCATTAATGAAATTGTTTACATCTGGCCATATAATTCTTCCTAAGAATGATACTGGAGTAATTTGTAGAAACATTTTACATACCTCAGCATTTGATCACTTATATTGTGGTTCAAACCCTAGATATCTCACAAAAACCTGATAAATGAATTATTATGGTCAGATTACAAGTGGCTGGTTATTGCAACCACAAGCTCACAGTAGCAATTTTGCTTATACAATTAACCAGAGATGAGATCAGATCTCTGGTAAAATTTTATAAATGTGCCTCAAATGCCCCCCCCCCCAAAAAAAAAAAAGTGTTATTTTTTTTATTTTTTTTTAATGTAGCATTTTTTTTAAAAAAAAGCTGTTTTTAGGGTCTAAAATTGGTAGCTGTGGGGTGTTAGAGAAAATAAAAAAGCACTGAAATCGTACCTTACATTGCGGTCTATGGGAACTGTGTGCTCCCAGTAAATATATATTTATATGCTTATATACACATATTAACACATAACTATATATGTATATAGTCATATGCATATATACATATGTATTTACCATATGCTGCCATCGCTGTGCTACTTACTCCCTTTGCTGCGCTTTGGTCCTTTGTCATGTATGTCGACATCAGAATGAGGCTCCCATTCTAAAGTGATATTTAGTGCTCTACTTTTAATCTGGCCCTATGTTGTTGTAAGTGGGGAAAAAAACATCCAGCATTTCCAGAAATTAAACCCCACCTAAATACATGGGTCTTCCCTCACATCACATACAGCTAGATTACGAGTTTGGCGTTTTAAGTGAAAAAACATTGTTATACTTCATAACGATGCTTTTTCCCTAACGCCGCTTTTACAAGTCTTGTCAGAATAGGTGCACCGCACACCTTTTTAGCCGTCACGCAACATTAGTACTGCACTTTTAAAAAAAAAGTCCTTTTTCAATGGGACTTCCATAGAGCGGGTATTATGAGTTTTGCTGTTAGGCCAAAAAGTGAGCGGTACAGCCTAAAATCACAAGATTTGTATCGCCATCTAAAGTCAGTAGTTATAAGTTGTATGCTACAAAGCCGTACCATAAAACTCATAACTAAAGTGCTACAAAGTACACTAACACCCATAAACTACCTATTAACCCCTAAACCGAGGCGATCCCAAATGACAAACACTATAATACATTTATTAACCACTAATCAGCTGCTCAAGACATCGCCACCACTATAATACACCTATTAACCCCTAAACCGCCACTCTCCTGCAAAACCAACACTATTTAAAGATTATTAACCCCTAATCTGCTGTCCGCCAACACTGCCACTATAATAAACCTATTAACCACTAAACCGTAAGCTCCCCCACAACGAAATATACTAAAATAAACTATCAACCCCCTAAACCTCTGGCCTCCCACATCACTACATAAATATATTAACCCCTAAACCTAACCCTAACGTAACCCTAACCACCCTAACTTAAATATAATTCAAATAAATCTAAATAAACCTTACAATTATTACCTAAATAATTCCTATTTAAAACTAAATACTTACCTATAAAATAAAACCTAAGCTAGCTACAAAATAAATAATAGTTACATTGCAGCTAGCTTAGGTTTTATTTTTATTTCAAAGGTAAGTTTGTATTATTTTAACTAGGTAGACTAGTTAGTAAATAGTTATTATACTAACTACCTAGCTAAAATAAATACAAATGTACCTGTAAAATAAAACCTAACCTGCCTAACACTAAAACCTAGCATTACAATAATATAAAATAGATTAAATTAATAAAATCCAATTAACTAAATTACACAAAATTAAAAATGAAATTATCAAAAATAAAAAAGAATTACTCCTAATCTAATAGCCCTATCAAAATAAAAAATAAAAATAGCCTACACTAAACTGCCAATGACCCTTAAAAGGGCCTTTTGCGGGGCATTGCCCCAAAGAAATCATCTCTTTTACCTGTAAAAAAATACAAACAACCCCCAACAGTAAAACCCACCACCCACACAACCAAACCTCCCAAATAAAAACCTATCTAAATAAACCTAAGCTAACCATTGCCCTGAAAAGTGCATTTGGATGGGCATTGCCCTTAAAAGGGCATTTAGCTATTTTACATTGCCCAAACCCTAAGCTAGAAATAAAACCCACTAAATAAACCCTTAAAAAAAATCTAACACTAACCCCTGACGATACACTTACAGTTTTTGAAGACCAGACTTCCATCCTAATCCAGACGGCAGAAGTCTTCATGCAAGCGGGCAGAAGTCCTCATCAAACCGGCAGAAGTCTTCATCCAAGCGGGAAGAAGTCTTCATCCAGACAGCATCTTCTATCTTCATCCATCAGGCGCGGATTGGGTCCATCTTCAAGACATCCGGCGCAGAGCATCCGCTTCTTATGATCGCCGCTGGAAAATGAAGTTTCCCTTTAAGTAACGTCATCCAAGATGGCGTCCCTTACATTCTGATTGGCTGATAGAATTCAGAAATCAGCCAATAGGAATTAAGGGGGAAAAATCCTATTGGCTGTTGCAATCAGCCAAAAGGATTGAGCTTTCATCCTATTGGTTGATTCAATCAGCCAATAGAATGCAAGATCAATCCTATTTGATTAGGAGGTTTTACGCTTGGGGGGTGTTTGTATTCTTTTTTACAGGTAAAAGAGCTGATTTCTTTTAAGGGCCATTGGCAGTTTAGTGTAGGCTAGGATTTGTTTTATTTTGGGGGCTTTTTTATTTTGATAGAGCTGTTAGATTAGGAGTAATTCTTTTTTATTTTTCATAATTTCGTTTTTTATTTTGTGAAATTTATTTTTTATTTTTTAGCAATTTATATAATTATATTTTATTCATTTAATTTATTTTATTTTATTGTAATGTTAGGTTTTAGTGTAAAGCAGGTTAGGTTTTATTTTACAGGTAAGTTTGTATTTCTTTTAGTTAGGTAGTTAGTGTATAGTTAATAACTATTTACTAACTAGTCTACCTAGTTAAAATAAATACAAACTTACCTGTGAAATACAAATAAAACCTAAGCTAGCTACAATGAAACTATTATTTATTTTATAGCTAGCTTAGGTTTTAATTTATAGGTAAGTATTTAGTTTTAAATAGGAATTATTTTGGTAATACTTGTAAGTTTAATTTAGATTTACTTTAATTATATTTAAGTTAGGGGGGTTAGGGTTAGATTTAGGCTTAGGGTTACGTTAGATTTAGGGTTATGCTTAGGGTTACGCTAGGGTTAGGGTTATGCTTAGGGTTAGGGTTACGTTAGGGTTAGGTTTAGGGGTTAATATATTTATTTAGTGTTAGTGATGTTGGAGGCCAGAGGTTTAGAGGTTAATAACTTTAGTATAGTGGCAACAACGTTGGGGGTGACAGATTAGGGGTTAATAACTGTAATGTAGGTGGTGGCAATGTTAAGAACGGCAGATTAGGGGTTAATAACTGTAATGTAGGTGGCGGCGATGTTAAGGGCAGCAGATTAGGGGTTAATAACTGTAATGTAGGTGGCGGCGATGTTAAGGGCGGCAGATTAGGGGTTAATAAATGTATTTAGGTGACGGCAATATCGGGAGCAGCAGATTAAGGGTTAATAGTTTTATTTAGGTGACGATGATGTAAGTGGCATCAGATTAGGACTTAATAACATTATGTAGGTTGCGGCAATGTTCAGGGTGGCAAATTAAGGGTGTTTAGACACGGTTTTTATGTTAGGGTTTTAGGTTTAAACATAACTTTTTCTTTCCCCATAGACATCAATGGGGCTGCATTACAGAGCATTTTTTCCCACAATCACAGGTGTTAGGCTTTTTTTTTTGCCGGCTCTCCCCATTGATATCTATGGGGAAAGCATGCACGAGCACTTCAAAACACTGCTTGTATTTGGGTGAGGTATGGAGCTAAACGCAACCATATCGCCTATGCAAGTCGGGTTTTTCAAAACCTGTAATAGCAGCGCTATAGGGAGGTTAAATAACAACGCTTTTGTGGTGCTGGTTAATTTCCCTATAGCGCTCAAAACTTGTAATCTAGCTGATAGTAAAGTGTGCTAAATCAGCTCTTTGCAAGACTACCTTCAAATAATCATTTGATCTCTTTAGAACATTTCAACTGATTTGCATCAAAGATTTCAAAGAAGCCAAGCCCATAAATATATTCAGCAACACTTCCAGATTGGATATCTGAAACCACCATCACTTTTGTGCATTCAATTGCAGGTTTAGGGCAAAACATCCCCAGATGCTGACCACTCCTATGTTTCACTCATACATAACAGAATCCTTCCATTGTAGGCTTATCAACACAGAGGTGAAGATAAAAAATGATCCACTAGGTTAAACTTAGAGGGGTTTTGGGTAGGCAGCAGAAAAAAATTAAAAGAGCCTATGGTAAATATTATTTATTATTACTATACTTTATTTATGAAGCGCCAACATATTCTGCAGCGCTGTCCATGGATACAATTCATTTAAATAAAACAATATAAAACTTGTAATAGACAGGGCATCATTTATAAACACATACAGGAGGAATAAACACATACAGGAGGAATTGAGGGTGGTAGGCTTCTCTGAACAGAAAAGTCTTCAGAGCAATTAAAGGAAGAACGATTAGGGCAATGCCTGACAGCACAAGGGAACATGTTCCAGAGGGTAGGTGCTGCACGACAGAAGTCCTGAAGTCTAGCATGAGAAGAGGTGATAGTCGCGGATGTATGGAGCAAGTCATTGTTAGATCTTAGTGGGTGGGCTGGAGTATACTTGTTGATTAGAGAGAATAGGTAGAGGGGAGCAGTGTTGGTGAGAGCTTTGTATGTAAAGGTGAGAATTTTGAATTTAATTTTGCTGTGAATGGGGAGCCAATGAAGGAACTCACAGAGAGGTGCAGCAGATACAGTGGCGGTAAATGTGGATCAGCCTGGCAGAGGTATTTAGGATGGATTGAAGGGGGAGATGCGGGAAAGAGGAAGACCAGTAAGTATGTTATTGCAGTAGTCAAGTTGAGAAATAACAAGGGAGTGGATTATTTGCTTTGTGGTGTTAGCACTCAGAAAAGGTAGAATCTTGGAAATATTGCGTATCTGGTTACGGCAGGATGTAGAAAGCAATTGGATATGGGGGACAAAGGATAGATTTGAGTCAAGTGTAACTCTGAGGCAGCAGTCTTGGGGCGATGGGCAAATGGTGATGTTGTCAACGTGGATAGAGAAGTCACAAGTCAGCATAGAGATTTAGGGGGATAAGAAGAAGCTCAGGCTTGGACATGTTAATCTTTAGGTGATGAGAGGCCATCCAGGAAAAAAAACCCAGATAGGCAGTCGCTGACATGAGAAAGGACAGAGGGAGAGAGAGCAAGGGTGGAGTGTTAGATTTGGGTATCATCGGCATAGAGGTGATATTTGAAGCCAAAACTGTTAATAAGTTTACCCAGCAAAGAAGTATAAATAGAGAAGAGTAGAGGACCCAGAACAGATCTTTGAGGTGCTCCAACAGACAGAGGCATTGGTGAGGAGGAGTTGTTGGCAAATGACAAAGAAAAGATCCTGTGAGAAAGATAGGAATGAATCCAGGACAGAGCAGTGTCACAGAGGCCAAAATAGCTAAGAGTCTGTAGGAGGAGGGGGTGGTCAACTGTGTCGAAGGCAGCTGAGAGGTGAAGTAAGATGAGTATAGAGTAGTGGCCAATTTTTTTAGCAGAGAGAAGATCATTAGTAACCTTGGTAAGGGAAGTCTCAGTTGAGTGTTTGGGGCAGAATCCGGATTGCAAGGGGTCAAGCAAGGAGTGGGTGGACAGGAAGTGGGTTAAGAGATTGTAAACTAGTTTTTCAAGGAGTTTTGATGTTAGTGGGGGCAGTGATATGGGCCAGTAGCTTTCAGGAGAATTACGGTCAAGGGAGGTTTTTTTGAGTATGGGAGTGACTTTTGTGTGTTTGAAAGAAGATTGGAATGAGCCAGTAGAGAGAGATAGGTTGAAAATGTGGGTAAGAGCAGGAGTAAGGGTGGAATATAGGGAGGGTATTCGATGGGAAGGGATAGGGTCGAGCAGGCAGGTAGTGAGGCATGAGGAAGATAGTAAGGAAGAAACTTTATTCTCTGTGGCTGCATGGAAGATGCAGAGGGTGGCAGAGTGTGTGACTGGGCCTATTGATGGAATTTTGCAGGTTGGTGTTAGAATGTTGCTTCAGAAAGTATGTGTTTTGTTTAAAAAGTAGTCTGCCAGGTCTTGAGCACTAAAGACAGACGGGGGTGGAGCAGGTGGGTAGAGGAGAGAGTTAAAGGTGGAAAAGAGTCATTTAAGGTTTGAGGAAAAAGTAGATATGAGAGAAGAGAAGTAGGTTTGCTTGGCTAAGTGAAGGGCAGAAGTGTATAAATGAAGAATAAATGTATAGTGTATGAAATCAGGTTCAGAGTGAGTTATAAATAAAGTATTCACATTCCAAGATTCAACCACTTTCAAAAACTATGAGACCCAAACAAGGAAATTTTATTACAATCAAAACATTTTTATCCAATTAAGTTAAAACGTGAATGATATCTCTAAAGGTCAGTACATGTCTAGTAATGTTCCTTTTGAAATGTCATGTATATTTTTCTTGTCTAATTATTTTAAAATGTGTTAATAACAGTCATAATAATAATATTATAGTTTTCTCTTTTCAAGCTATTCGATTTCATATTATAAGCAGTAATCAAGAAACAAATAACAGGTAAAAGAGTAAAATTTGATAATAAAATACAAAAAAATAAATATCAACTTTATTATATTTATTATGGAACAAACATTTTTAAACATAATAGGGTCAATTACAAAAATGTAACTAATGTGGGTTTTTTGTAGATAAATCAATTGATAAGGTTTTCTTAACAACTATAAAATATTACATGTATATTATAGTATTTATTTAATCTTTTTTATAATGATTTCCATGGCTTTCAAAACCTCTTTATTTCTCAGACTGTAAACTAGTGGATTTATCATAGGAACAACACCAGTGTAAATTAAGGAGAGAAGTTTATCTATTTCCAGAGAATTTTTGGTCTTGGGTTTCAAATTCAAGCCTAGAGAAGTTCCGTAAAAGAGTACAACAACTGTGAGATGGGAGGAGCAGCTGGAGAAGGTCTTCAGTCTTCCAGATGATGATCGGATCTTTAGGATGGTAGATATAATGTTGATGTAGGAAACTATTATAAGCGTAAATGGGAGAAACCCCAATATGACACAATCCAGGGGTATAAAAAAGGTCAAAAATAGACTGGTGTCAGTACAGGAGAGCTTCAGTAATATTATTATATCACAGAAGAAATTGTTGATTTCTTGTTCATTACAGAAGTTTAAATTTGACACCATCATACATATAATGAATGCACTCAAAAAGCCACCAAACCATGAGACAGTGATTAATAGCGCACACAACTTATTGCTCATGATTTGATAATAACGTAGGGGGATACAAATGGCTACATAGCGGTCATAAGCCATAGAGGCGAGAAGTAAAAATTCTGAATCAACGCAGAACGCATATATAAATGATTGTGTAATACAGCCTGAAAAAGAAATGGCAGTTTTCCCTGTGATAGTGATCGCCATGAGTTTTGGTAAAATATCCGATGTGCACATTACGTCTTGTACAGAAAGATTGCATAAAAAATAATACATTGGTGTGTGAAGGCGGGACACCAGGCATACAAGTGCTACAATTATCAGGTTTCCAATTACAGCCAGCAGATACATCAGTAAAACCCCAACGAAAAACACAAGCTGTCCATTATCAGAAATTAAAAGTGTCTTCAGATAGAATTCTCTAATTACTGTGCTGTTTTCCGCAGTTTCATTTACAGTTTTACCTAGGAGAAGAATTACATATTTATCTTGTTTATCAATTAAGTAGTAATGTGAGCTGATTTTATATAATAACAATAAAAAAACAAATCTTTTTACCATATATTACAGAGCTTTATCAGTGCTAGACTGTACAACTCAAAGCACTCACTTTCCTAACTGGCTTCTACTATAAACAGTTTACTATGGCAGAGATAATTTAAAAAAAAAAAAAATACTTTTATTTAAAAAAAAATGGGTAACACTAAAAAAAAAAGAAAACTTTTGCTGGGTAATAGGCTATTCATTCTTAGGTCAAATAGGATCTAGAGTGGATAGGGGTACTATCCCTTTAAATGGCCTAGGATGTCGGTATTAAACCTTGGTCAGTTAATATGATAGTACACTGTTGCTCAATCACATAGTTTAAACAAATGCTGTGGTTTAAAGCTATATTGTCAATAGTTTGAGCCAATTCTGCTATAAAGGGCCAATCATCACTAAACAGACCAAAAATATTGGTATATGAATATGTAAGGCAGTTATGATTTGATAGTCATTACGCTGCACCAGTGCACCAAAAATAACCAATATTAATATATATGATAGAGCTTCTGTTAAACCCTTACCCACTATACAGGGAGTGCAGAATTATTAGGCAAGTTGTATTTTTGAGGATTAATTTTATTATTGAACAACAACCATGTTCTCAATGAACCCAAAAAACTCATTAATATCAAAGCTGAATAGTTTTGGAAGTAGTTTTTAGTTTGTTTTTAGTTATAGCTATTTTAGGGGGATATCTGTGTGTGCAGGTGACTATTACTGTGCATAATTATTAGGCAACTTAACAAAAAACAAATATATACCCATTTCAATTATTTATTTTTACCAGTGAAACCAATATAACATCTCAACATTCACAAATATACATTTCTGACATTCAAAAACAAAACAAAAACAAATCAGTGACCAATATAGCCACCTTTCTTTGCAAGGACACTCAAAAGCCTGCCATCCATGGATTCTGTCAGTGTTTTGATCTGTTCACCATCAACATTGCGTGCAGCAGCAACCACAGCCTCCCAGACACTGTTCAGAGAGGTGTACTGTTTTCCCTCCTTGTAAATCTCACATTTGATGATGGACCACAGGTTTTCAATGGGGTTCAGATCAGGTGAACAAGGAGGCCATGTCATTAGATTTTCTTCTTTTATACCCTTTCTTGCCAGCCATGCTGTGGAGTACTTGGACGCGTGTGATGGAGCATTGTCCTGCATGAAAATCATGTTTTTCTTGAAGGATGCAGACTTCTTCCTGTACCACTGCTTGAAGAAGGTGTCTTCCAGAAACTGGCAGTAGGACTGGGAGTTGAGCTTGACTCCATCCTCAACCTGAAAAGGCCCCACAAGCTCATCTTTGATGATACCAGCCCAAACCAGTACTCCACCTCCACCTTGCTGGCATCTGAGTCGGACTGGAGCTCTCTGCCCTTTACCAATCCAGCCACGGCCCATCCATCTGGCCCATCAAGACTCACTCTCATTTCATCAGTCCATAAAACCTTAGAAAAATCAGTCTTGAGATATTTCTTGGCCCAGTCTTGACATTTCAGCTTGTGTGTCTTGTTCAGTGGTGGTCGTCTTTCAGCCTTTCTTACCTTGGCCATGTCTCTGAGTATTGCACACCTTGTGCTTTTGGGCACTCCAGTGATGTTGCAGCTCTGAAATATGGCCAAACTGGTGGCAAGTGGCATCTTGGCAGCTGCACGCTTGACTTTTCTCAGTTCATGGGCAGTTATTTTGCGCCTTGGTTTTTCCACACGCTTCTTGCGACCCTGTTGACTATTTTGAATGAAACGCTTGATTGTTCGATGATCACGCTTCAGAAGCTTTGCAATTTTAAGAGTGCTGCATCCCTCTGCAAGATATCTCACTATTTTTTACTTTTCTGAGCCTGTCAAGTCCTTCTTTTGACCCATTTTGCCAAAGGAAAGGAAGTTGCCTAATAATTATGCACACCTGATATAGGGTGTTGATGTCATTAGACCACACCCCTTCTCATTACAGAGATGCACATCACCTAATTTGCTTAATTGGTAGTAGGCTTTCGAGCCTATACAGCTTGGAGTAAGACAACATGCATAAAGAGGATGATGTGGTCAAAATACTCATTTGCCTAATAATTCTGCACACAATGTATGTCCACTATTGCTCTTCGTTGAACACACCTTCAAAATATCTTATTAGGAATATTGTATAAAAATAGAAAGTCTACCTCACCGCATTAATATTTTTTTTGAGGAGGTAAAATAAACACTGAACAAAGGGCTTAATTAAATGTCAGTTCAGGTGACTTCTCAGTTTCTATCATAATAATAAGTGCTTAACACATGAACATATATTTGAGGAACTTATCCAGTAAATAAAAAAACTTTTCTGTCTGTGAGCTTTTTTTTTTGCACTGATCAATTTTGGATTGTGATCACTCAAACACCATGCTAGCTAGAAAGCAAAAATATATTTTGGTATCAAATAGCCAATAGATTGTGATAAAAAATGTAGTTCTATAGATATATACATTCAACCATTTATTAATTGGGGAATAATTTAAATTTATAAGAAAAATATTGTATTGAACAGGCCTTACATTTTCAAAGACACCAAAATAGTAGAAATGTATAAATATAATATAAATAAATAAGACAAACTAATTTTGACAATCTAGAAAATTAGAATAGCAAATAAGTGACAAATTTGAAGTCACAAATGACACAATGGGGGCAAATTATCAAGCTCCGAATGGAGCTCTCCGGAAACATCAGTTATGAAGCAGCAGTCTAAAGGCCTCTGCTAAATAACTAATCCGCTGCCTCTGAGGCTGCAGTCTTCAATCCGCCCGATCCTATACGTCACAAATGACACAATGGGGGCAAATTATCAAGCTCCGAATGGAGCTCTCCGGAAACATCAGTTATGAAGACTTGATAAAGGTCTGCCACAGACCAAAATGCGTCGACTTACTGGTGAGCATATTTTCATATACCTTAGAGTATTTTTGACTGTTACTTTATATTTGTTATTTTCGTTTTTTTCACAGGTTCTCACAATTTTTTGCATTATTTTTTGTTCCTATTTTCACACACTGATGGTATTGTTTTATCTCTAATCACTATCACAAGCCATTTGGAATAACCTTTTTTGGATCATCCACTGGATTATTGTTTATATATAATTTTTTATTTTTTATTGGATTTTCTGAGTTTATCAAATGATGAATTATTAGGAGTCACATTTTTGGATTGGATACCCCTTTTTTCCCCAATTGGAACGTATTGTTTTATTTTTTAAGACACTTTTTTTGTAATATTGCTGTCATTGGATAACTTTCTATTTTGTATTGGGCATTTTTTACTACACTCACCCCTGCATTTTGGATCAATTTTTATTTTTTATTTTTATATTTTGGAATAATATTTGCACTGTTTGTATTTGAACCATTTGTTTTACCTGCATTCGTTTTACCCGCATTTGTAACATCGATTAACACTTATTCCCACCATTGTATTTATATTGTTTTTATACTGCATTTATATCATACAGATAGGTCTTATATGGATCCATGAGCATTTTAGACTATCTTTTTAAATTGTTTTAGATAGATTCACACATGTTTATTTTATATGTCTATTTTTAATATGTTTGATTAAAATATCATTTTAACTATAACACTGTGGTCTCCACCTATTTAGCTGTAATTGCTCTCTTACACACCCCATCCAAACATTGCTTTAATTGATAGATCACTAGGGGACTTTAGTAAGCGAGCTTTAGGGGAAGTGCCAGCGCTCAGTTCACTATCCATTTTTTGAGTAAATTCAGATTCTCTCCTGCTTTTTGCACTAGAATTATGGCACTCTATTCCACACCTTCGGCTAGAGTGCATGGATTGGGGTTTTGATACCCCTCTTTTAAAATTACTAATGGCACCCGTTGACAGTGCCCTTTATCCCAACTATTATTTGCTCTTATAATGAAACCACTCACAGAGGTTATTAGGGGAACCCAAAATATTACAGGAATCCATTTACATAACACAATACAAAAGGTGGCACTCTTCGCAGATGATGTGACAGTTCTAACCTAGGACCTAGAAACGTCACTCCCTGCCCTGTTTTCCCTCTTTGATAACTTCTCCAAAGTAATTTACTATAAATTCAACTACACTAAAACTGAAGCCTTCACATTAAACATACCGGACCTAAACTTCTAAATCTGAAATGTAAATTCCCATTCAATTGTACCATTGAAAAATTTAAACATCTGGCTGTGTTTCTATCTATCTATCAATATAATTACCTTATTGCGTCAGTTTAAAGAGCATGTGACACAATGGAAATTTCCATGTTAATCATGGTGCGGAAAGATTGCAGCTTTTAAAATAAATCTTCTTCCTAAACATACATATCTTTTCCGATGTTTACCAATCCCCCTACCAAAATTTCTGATAATGCAATTTCAGAAATTATGCAACACCTTCCTCTGGAACCAAAAACACAAGGAGTATCGGTGTCTACAGAGAGGCACTTTGCTCCTATAGGAGGCGCTGAAACCTAAAAAACAAACAGTAATAATAATAATAAAAGTATATATAAAATGGAAATATATAAAAAAACAATTATGTGATAATAACCAATCTTTCGATATGGAGGTAAAGTCCAACAGTATCTTCAAATGTCCATAAACTTGATAGGCAGCTCTCTGACTTCACACAAAAGGATGATAAACTTCTGTGATAAAAAGACAAATACAAAAATAAAGGCGCCACATGTGTAGATCAATAAGAACGCAAATAATCCGAATATGGACAAACACAGGGAACTCACAAAAGAGATGGCACTCTGTTGTGCCAGTAGACGCAGGCTGGTATTCTGCAGCAAACCAGCTGGCTGATACAGTAGAGTCCTCACCAATTCCCAATAGCGCTGGAGTCCAATACCACTGGATCACTGGAACAACAATCCCAATGGCACTGGCTCGCTATGGCTTAGACAGGGAGATAGATATGCAAAGGAAGGCTGTTGTGCCTTTGGGTTACTGAGAGTGTATAAAGTGAAGATATTAATAAAGCTGAGGCATGTTATAAATTAATATAATAATGTATAACATGCCTCAGCTTAATAACTCAGGTCCATGTATTATATTGAATCAATATCTATCCCCCACGATTTTCATAAAATTCATGATCCATCTATCACGGTTTATTAATATCTTCACTTTATACACTCTTTCCTTAGTCATACTGACATTATTATCACTTGCTTGTCTAGCACACCATATATTAGTATACATTTATTACAGCATATATATAGCTGTTTGTATCATTGTACACAGTATAGACCAATCATATAGTTATTCTTATAGCTTTTACAACGGATTGGTTATTACTTTTTACTTGCATTGCTAGCCGTAGTTCATATATATGATCCACGATCTATTTATTAAACACACACTACCGTGGTGGTACATATCAGTCTAACTACTTTGTTTTTAACATTGTACACAATTATATTGATCACAGCATTCATATCGCTTTATGTATTTATTAGTCAATATAGGGCCATCCAATTTCACATCCAATCCCTGTCCATCCCCTATTTCCATTGATCTAATTGGTTGACCGTAGTTCCTGTTACGGTCACTATACGCTACCCCATTTGATTTCAGGTCCTGAGTCACATGACTTTGGTAAGCATATCACATTAGGATTTAGGGACAGGCCCTTTAATGGCAACATATTATTGGTTGCCCGGGAGACACACGCTCTCAATGTTTACACTTTAGGCACAGAGTCACTTGACTTGGGTTAGCGTATCACATTGGGATTTAGGGTCAGGCCCTACAACGGCAACACATTATTGGTTGATCAGGAGACACATGCTCTCAAAATTTATATCTGTTATATGTAAAATGCACATCACGATACGATCGGCACTGAATTTTTACTATCTGATCAATCACTATAAAATAACATTTCAGCAAATTGGGGCCTTATAATTACATTATCATATATCCACATGATTTTTATGTCTTTAGGGTAGTTTCTATATCACATATTTTTTGCAACAATTGGGTTTATTGGGAGAGGAAGGATTTTATTGGTTGATCCATGTAAAGGAAGGGGAGGGTTTACCTGAACATGTGGTTACTGAGCCCTATTTAAAGGGCATTTATGTGCATACAGATCATACAAGCCTGAGGAAACGGGGAGTCCCCCGAGAAATGCATCGCTATATTCTGTATCTCATGAGGAGACTTTTTACACACCCAGCTTTAAATTTTGTTATATTTTTGGTATTTTTATTCCTAGCAATAAAAAACTGATTTTAACTTTTATATAAGTCTGGTGGTTGGTATTAAGACTCCATATCAGTAACCCAAAGGCACAACAGCCTTCCTTTTCATATATATCTCCCTGTCTAAGCCATAGCGAACCAGTGCCATTGGGATTGTTGTTCCAGTGATCCAGTGTTATTGGACTCCAGCGCTATTGGGAATTGGTGAGGACTCCACTGTATCAGCCAGCTGGTTTGCTCCAGAATACCAGCCTGCGTCTACTGGCACAACAGAGAGCCATCTCTTTTGTGAGTACTCTGTGTTTGTCCATATTCAGTTTATTTGGGTACTTATTGATCTACACATGTGGTGCCTTTGTTCATCTGGAACCAAAAACACCTTAGTGTGGCTATGAAGATCCTATATAATTTAGTATCTGCATGAGGGGTAGCCATGTCCAACTTTACCAATTATTATGAGGCTTCATGACTGTCACATATTTTTGCATTGGTGAGAACCAATTCTAACAGTAGTTATTTGGAATTGGAAAAAAATGCCATTGCACAGAACATTACTCTTTGTGACTTCATTTGGGTACCAAGACATGCAAGAAACCACACTCTCACAGACAATATATTATTAAATGTAATTTTAATTTTTGGTATAGGATTCAACATTCACGTAGGGTGTCCCCTTACCTTCTCCAATCCACCCTCTCTAGGGCCTGTTGGTAGCATTGCCGGACTCTCACCCTGTGCTGTGGGGAGTCTTGATTTAGATACAGTCATGGATTTATGGGCCAATGACTTTATATCCTCTATTGCACACTTCCAATCTTCCTTTTCTCCTCCCCTGCTTCTAAAATTTTAGTTTTTTAGGCTAAAGAGCTTCTTGAAATCATGGGGTTTTTCTGTTACCCCTTTATGGCAGAGAACTGAATGGGAAAAACATTGGCAATCTGGGTAATTCCTAGGATTTTTTTAATTTTGTTTTCCGATGTGATGTCTTCACCGGTCTTCTATAAATCCTTGTACATCAGACACTGGGAAAAGGCTTTATCTTTTGAGGACCCAGACACAGTGTGGTCATCTGTGGTTCTCCAAACGAAGAAAGCAGTCCATTGCACTACTTGTTTTTAACTCTACTGTAAGGTCTTGACCCAATGGCATCAAACCTCCCCCCACCTATTCAAAATATCCAATACTCATTCACCATTATGTTGGATGAATTGTGGGGAAGTGGGGACACAAGTTCACATGTGGTGGAAATTTTCAGCGTCTTTGGTCCAGAGAGCTTTCCACTAATGCTCCAAATTAGGAGTTGAGATCACGGGTCATTCCCAAGCTGGAATATTTCACTTTTTATCCTACAGTACTCCCCAACATATTGCCCATCTGAGCATAAATATTTTTATGGATGGTCAAACTAACTCTCACCAGTGCTTGGCACCAACCTCAGGGCCCGAGGTGGAACCAAGTCTCAACCATCTTAACACATATATAAACTATAGAGAGTGCTGTGTTTGCTGACAAAAATAAAATTACCTTACATTGTATGTGCTGGGAAGCCTGGAGACAATTCCAATGCCTACACCTACAAATGGGGCCTAGTTGGTTTCCTGCAGAGAATACAGTTACTTTACTTATTATTGTTGGACACACCCCTCTATGAAACCATCTACTATAATATGTATATTTACACTCTGTTAGAGGTACTCTGTATTCATGCCTGTTGAGGGATGGGAAAGACCCCACCCTACTTGTTTTCTTTTCCCTCTATATTCTTCCATCATCCTTTTTTTTTTTTTTTTTTTTTTTTCTTCTTTCCTTTTTACTCCACTATTTACCCTAAATTACAAGCACTACAGTCATTTCCTAGTCATCATATCATTGGAAAAAAAAGGGTAGGCACCAACTACCTATTTTGTCACCTTTGGATGAGTCACTTGTCATTGTATTATTTAGATGTAAGTGTTTTGTATCCTACTTTTCCTCATGGTCATTTTACTTTACATCCTGTAATATACTTCATGTTGCTTGGACTCTACATTATATCCTTTATTAATAACTACTCCTAAAACTTCTTTGTTATTTTCTATTTTCAAGAACTTTTACCATGCACATCTCTTCTTCAATTTATTCATCGTACTGATATGAATCACCATGTAACTGCACCTCTGTACCTCTGTCTTTTTATAAAAGTGAAATTGATACTTATTTTGAAAACTCAATAAAAAATATATTTAAAAAAACCAAAACAATTGTTTTTTGTCCCACAAACAGTCTTTTTCTAATGCTTTAAATCTACACTTAAATGCTCTTTGTACCTGTTATTTAAGCTATTAACTCGACCCTTAATTATGGTCTCCACACCATCCATGTGTTCCTTCCAATCATGAGGAAGAGCATCAGGCATGATGGTTACCAATAGTTGGGTTCTCATGCCAATAAAAAAACACTAGCCTACCATAACATTTATCACTCCTTTATCTAAGGGTCTCCTGTATGTAAATATTAAAGCAAGTTAATGTGTGTCACTGTTCATGACGTATCACGGTCACATGATTTTTGTCTGGATGTATATTCAGTAAATGTATCCATTGAAATATGTAAACATTACAGTGTGTTGTTCTAATCACATGACCGTGACATAACTTATTATAGCTACCTGATCCTCCATAAAAGTTTACTTGCATTTCCTATGGCTCATAAATCCATTTATGAGAGAAATAGCAATTCAAATAATCTCTCATTAATAGTGATCAAATCTAGTAATCTTTGAGAAAGTACACATAAAAAAACCAAATAACCCACTAACTCACCATCTTTAATTAGTTAATAATTTGGCATCTATTTATCAAAGCATCAACTAAAAATACGCCCGAATTCCGCGTCGTACTTGTCACGAGATTGCATCTCCATAGTTATCAAAGCCTTAAGATCACAAGAATTAGAAATTTGTGACGTAACATACAATCCGACGATCTCAATTTGACGCAGATCGATGTCAATAGAAAACCTCTGGAATTATCGCGGAATTCTGTGTATTCGCTGTGGTATTCAACACAATTTGAAGCTTTTCCAAGTTATCAAAAAATGAACATGTACGCTTGCGTCTTATCCGACGCTGCATATCTATTTTTTAGTCCGCCGCCTTAAAGGTTGTGGATGCTATAGTAGTCAATAGGAATCGGAAAAATGAAATCTTATGTTCAATGTTGCTATATTGAAGCATATCACCTAATAATAAAACTCCATGTAAAACATTATTAAATATGTATACCCTTTTATAAATACTATTCCCTTCTTATAATTCCAAGATTCTACAAAGAAAAGCACATTCACACAAAGGATATCAAGAGAATGAAAACACTGCACAGCAATGAAAAAGATTGTAAAAAGAAAAACACATTCACACAAAGGATAGCAAGAAAATGAAAACACTGCACAGCTATGAAAACGATTCTACAAAGAAAAGCACATTCGCACAAAGGATAGCAAGAGAATGAAAACACTGCACAGCAATGAAAAAGATTCTACAAAGAAAAACACATTCACACAAAGGATAGCAAGAAAATGAAAACACTGCACAGCTATGAAAACGATTCTACAAAGAAAAGCACATTCACACAAAGGATAGCAAGATAATTAAAACACTGCACAGCAATTATGCTATCAATTAATTATACACAGTACAAATTATGCTATAAATTAATTATGCACAACACCTGCATATTTACATAGGTATTACATGACCTCTGATTTTGTTTATATGGCAGCGTTGTGGAGGCTAAAAAGGTCAGTCACTCATTTTACTTTTATAATAAACAATGTCATGGTTTTTATTCAGTTGCTATGATCCTTTTTTGGAGCTAAAATGCCCTTTAAAATTTGTCTTTGTCTTTGTCACTGTTTAACTTTGCGCTTTCAAAATACATTGAAATGATTTGTAAATGTTATTATGAATCACATAAAGGATATCAAACAAAATTTCACATAATAATGTTCGACATTGCATTCTTTTTGTTACTTAGGTTTGCAAATGTTAATACACCACTTTTTTTTATTTAATATTTAATCTTAAAAACACAGTAATCACTGACCTTTTTAACCTTCCCAATGCTGCCATACAAACACAGAAAATTCGGAAATAAGATTTAAACTAGAGCCAAATACTCATGTATTTTTAATAATTAATTTTGTTAATTGCAAAAACATAGCTGCATTTCTTACAGCTGATAAACACACCTGGATGACTTAATCAGCACATCCCACCGTGCTCGTCAAATGACGCAAGAAATAACGAAAATACGTTTTTGGAATAAATTAGTCAATTAATTGCTCGTAAAATGACGCAATAGTAATCAAAATGTGCAAGTAATTTGTTAGGTAATGTTTGGCACATCAATTATACAATTACTGAAATCATTCACACCTGTGAAACTAGGCATTATAAAAGGGGCTATTCAATCACTTTACATCGTTATTACTTTGAGCTTTGAGCATGGACATACTTATTGCAGTACAGTTTTACTTTTATTAAGGAGACGCAGGGAAAGACGGGTGTTGATGGCTGTGGTGCGACAAGGAAGATGCCAGTGAGTGCCAAGGCTTTTCTATCCAAGGATTGGGCTCCATGCCCTCAGTGACCGAGAGGTGATCCGTCAATTTTGACTAGATAGGGCCTCTATTGAGAGACTCTATGTCGAGATCAAGGACTCTCTCGAGCCACTCACTGCAAGAACTAGGGCAATCCTTGGGATGGTGAAATTGCTATTGGTCCTCTATTTCTTGGCAACTGGATCATTCCAGGCTGTGACAGCTCTAGGCATTGGTATGAGCCAGGCAACCTTCTCAAATCATCTGAAGGTTGTCCTGAATGCTTTGCACCAACGCCTAGTCCATCATGTCCACTTCCCAAATACACCGGAGGAGTGGCATGCTGTCAAGCTCCAGTTCTACCTAAGGGCTGGATTGCCAAGGGTATTGGGGGCCATAGACTGCACCCATGTCTTGGTGCAGCCTTCCAGGGGAACAGAGAAGCCATACCGGGACAGGAAATTCAACCACTCGCTGAATAGCCAGGTCATCTGTGACGCCAGGTTGAGGATAATGAGTGTACACTCTGGACTCCCTGGCTGCAATCATGATTCCTTCATCCTCCAGGATTCTGCCATATACCATCGGTTTCAGGAGGGCCAAATGCCAGAGGGAATCCTGATAGATAAATATCTCTTAGATATTCTAACATATGTATATGATATATTTTAATCATTCTGATTGCTAATGTCAATGATCTATTTTGTTTACACAGGTGATTCTGGATATTCGTGTCTTCCGTGGCTGTTCACACCCGTCCAAAACCCCAACGGAGTGGAAAAGGTGCACTACAACCAGGCACACATCGCCACAAGATCAGTGATTGAGCACACCTTTGGCATATTGAAGAAACGTTTCCGCTGCTTGGACATCTCTGGTGGTGTTCTTCAGTACGCCCCCTCCAAAGTCTACTTAATTTTTATGATTTGCTGTATGTTGCATAATATTGCCCTAAAGATCTGGAGAACTTGGATAACCAGGAGTATGGAGAATACATTGATCCATTCCTGGAGCATGATGCTCTGGGAGTCCAAGCTCGAGCAGACTATATACAGGCGGTTTTTGGGCAATAATGTTGACTGTGCAACATACAGTTTTTAATTTTGTTTTATTTACTTTACAGTATTATTTCTAATCCAAAAGATGATATATTTTGTATTAATTTGGAGCAAATATTGTCATTTCAAGGAATGATGTTGTATATCATTGTAAAGCCATTGATTGAAAGTGGTTAATTTTGGCAAATGTTGCAATTGTTCAATGTAAAGTTGATGAAACACATGTTTAATAAAATCTCATTAAATAAAAAGAATTGAGATGTACACTTGACTCTGTTGTTATTTGTAAGGCTATAACAAGAATTATTTTTAATATGTGTTTAGCTTCTATCTTGCCTTTTTAAAAATGACCACTTAATTCATTTCTTTAGGCATACTTGCATTTTAGACAATCACTGTTATCTTTGGGATAACTTAAAGGGACATTGAACCCAAATATTTTCTTTTGTGAGTCAGATAGAGCAGCAATTTTAAGCAACTTTCTAATTTACTCCTATTATCAATTTTTCTTTGTTCTCTTGCTACCTTTATTTGAAAAATATTTTTTTTTTTATTTTGGGTTCAGAAATCTGGACAGCACTTTTTTATTGGTGGATGTACACCAATCAACAAGAACAACCCAGGCTGATCACCAAAAATGGGCCGGCATCTAAACTTACATTCTTGCATTTCAAATAAAGATACCAAGAGAATGAAGAACATTTGATAAAAGGAGTAAATTAGAAAGTGCATTAAAATATCATGCTCTATCTGAATCAATAAAGAAAAAACATTGGGTTCAGTGTCCCTTTAACATGTATGAGCTCAATGTTATCTATATGAAGTTTAAAAAATAATTTAAAATATTCCTTTTTTTATTTCACAGTCACATTAAACTAATATAAAAGTGAAAATAAAAAATATTGGTATCATTTCTGGAAGTAGCAGCAATGCACTACAGGTTTATAAATGAATACATGTGTTTATCGCCCTCTCTGTCTGTCTCTCTCTCTCTCTCTCTCTATCACAGTCTCTCAATCTCTCTCTCTGTCACAATCTCGCTCTCTCTCAATCTCTCTCTCTCTCACAATCTCTCTCACAATCTCTCTCTCTTTTTCACTCTTTTTTCTTATAAATATTGATAAATATAAGGTTTATTTACATGTGCACCCTTCATTTCTTCACATATTTTTTTGATTTATAGCTTACATTGTCTGACAGTTTTAGGGGGACACTGTTTTTTTTTTAAAAAAAAACATTGCCAAGGTACCTGTGCTTGTACCATTTGTCTAAATGGGTTAACTAACACTGATAATTTCTTTCATCTTTGCTGTGCGATTATGAGTTAGTTATGTATTTTTAATGTTTCTATATTTCAAATTTTCAGGAGAATTCTGTAATATGTTCTTGAGCAGAGGCCTGTCCATGCTTAAAGGGACTTTAAACATCATATTTAAAAAAAAAAAAAAAAAAGGTGTTTAATTGTTTGGTTTCTACACATTCCCCTTTTTACAATTAACAACAATGTTAGATTTATATAGTTTTTACCTCTATGGATATCTTTTCTATAAGCATATTCTGAAAGGCCAATGATAAAATTTCATTTTATTATTAAACTATTGATTTAAATTTTAGAAAACCACAATGATTTTTGTAAAATTTTTAAAAAATATATATATACATTAAGCTTTTTTTTTATGTTAGAAATAATAAAGAGACACTGAACCTAACGTATGTTTTTTCGTGATTCAGACAGAGCATTACATTTTAAAGGGACACTGAACCAAAATATTTTCTTTTGTGATTCAGATAGAGCATGCAATTTTAAGCAAGTTTTTAATTTACTCCTATCAGCAAAAGTTATTCATTCTCTTGGTATTTTTATTGGAAAATAAGGCCTATATTACGAGTTTTGCTTTAGCCTTAAAAAGCAGCGTTAAGAGGTCCTAACGCTGCTTTTTAACGCCCGTTGGTATTACGAGTCTTGCAGGTACAGGTTTACCGCTCACTTTTTTGGCCGGTATTACGAGTCTTCCAAAAAGTGACCGGTACACCCTCTCCTGTCAAGACTCGTACCACATTTTAAAGTCAGTAGTTAAGAGTTTTACACTACAACGCCGTAGCATAAAACTCTTAACTAAAGTGCTAAAAAGTACACTAACACCCATAAACTACCTATTAACCTCTAAACCAAGGCCCTCCCACATCTATAATAAATGTTTTAACCCCTAATCTGCCAAACCGGACATCGCCACCACTATAATAAATATATTAACCCCTAAACCGCTGCACTCCCGCATCGCAAACATTAGTTAAATATTATTAACCTAATCTGCCATCCCTAACATCACCGCCACCTACCTACATTTATTAACCCCTAATCTGCCGCCCCCAACGTTGCCGCCACTATATTAAAGTTATTAACCCCTAAATCTAAGTCTAACTCTAAACCTAACACCCACTAACTTAAATATAATTTAAATAAATCTAAATACAATTACTATCATTAACTAAATTATTCCTATTTAAAACTAAATACTTACCTATAAAATAAACCCTAAGCTAGCTACAATATAACTAATAGTTACATTGTAGCTGGCAACTTTGTATTTATTTTAACTAGGTACAATAGTTATTAAATAGTTATTAACTATTTAATAACTACATAGTTAAAGACAAATTTACCTGTAAAATAAAACCTAACCTAAGTTACAATTACACCTAACACTACACTATAATTAAATGAATTACCTAAATTAAATACAATTAATTACAATTAAATATGCCTTTTGTGGGGCATTGCCACAAAGTAATCAGCTCTTTTACCTGAAAAAAAAATTACAATTCCCACCCCAACATTAAAACCAACCACCCACACAACCAACCCTACTCTAAAACCCACCCAATCCCCCCTTAAAAAAACCTAACACTAACCCCCTGAAGATCGCCTTACCGGGAGATGTCTTCACCCAACCGGGCCAAAGTCCTCAACAAAGCAAGCAGAAGTGGTCCTCCAGACGGGCAGAAGTGGTCCTCCAGATGGGCAGAAGTCTTCATCCAGATGGCATCTTCTATCTTTATCCATCCAGCACGGAGTGGCTCCATCTTCTAGACATCCGACGTGGAGCATCCTCTTCATCCGACGTCTTCTTGAACAATGACGGTTCCTTTAAGTGATGTCATCCAAGATGGCGTCCCTCCAATTCCGATTGGCTGATAGAATTCTATCAGCCAATCGGAATTAAGGTAGGAAAAATCCTATTGGCTGATGCAATCAGCCAATAGGTTTGAAGTTCAATCCTGTTATTTATTTCCCCATAGGAATCAATGGGGCTGCATTAGGAGCTGTATGCTGCTTTTTTGCAGGTGTTAGGTTTTTTTTCAGCCGGCTCTCCCCCATTGACTCCTATGGGGAAATGGTGCACGAGAATGTTCAGACAGCTCACCGCTAATGTAAGCAGCGCTGGTATTGAGGTGAGATGTGGAGCAAAATGTTGCTCTTTGCTCACTTTTTGGCGGTTAACGGCGGGTTTGTAAAAACCCGTAATACCAGCGCTGTCTGTAAGTGAGTGGTGAGAATAAACTGCTCGTTAGCACAGCACAGCTTCTAACACAAAACTCATAATCTAGGCGTAAATTTTGTAACTTTAGATGCCGGCCCATTTTGTGGAACTACTTTGGTTGTTCTTGCTGATTGGTGTATACATTCATCCACCAATAAACAAGTGCCTTCCAAGGTTAGGGACTTTTTTTCAAATAAAGATAGCAAGAGAACAACAAAAGATTGATAGTAGGAATAAATTATAAAGTTGCTTAAAATTGAATGCTCAATCTGAATCACGAAAGAAACAAATAGTGTTCAGTGTCCAGATAAATGCTCTATTTTTTGAACATAATTTGGTTGTTGGTGTTCACTTTCCTTATTTTTTTTATAAAAAGTTAATATACTTTTGAAAATGATTACATTTATACAATTTAAGAAAGATACTTTTTTTTTTTTTTTTAAATTTCTTTTTTATTGAAGGTTTTTAGCAATAACAATCAAAACATATGGCACAAAAAAATGACATATTACATTTACAGGAAATCACTGTACTGTAAGACAATTCAAAACTGTTTCATATCTGTTAGCGATTTATATATAATAGAAAAAAACCAACATTTTATATATTTTTAATAGCGACAAAATAATTGTAACTGTTATTCCAGTCTCTCGTGTCGAGACACCTTCCAAGAGAACCTTGTAGTTACATATTGACCTAAATATATAATAGACTGTATTAAAGCAGACATTTCTAAATTAGTTTATCCTTTCTTTATGGAGTAGTATTCTATTTGCTTAGTCTAGAGAGGATATGCATATGTAGGCGAGGGTAGGGATTATATCTTTCCTACTCTTTTTGTTTCTTTCTTAGAGTTTAATAACAGTGGGTCTTGGTACAAGGAACTCAATATATAGCGGAAAAGGGGGGGGATTTGGGGTACATCAGCGGATAAGCACCGCTTCTAATATATATAATTGAACTATGTAAATATAATGATGAAATATTGAAAATGTATGAATGAGCAGTAAAGATGGTAATATTAACAGTTATGGTCTATTAGATACTGCCAGTAGGGGGGGGGGGAGACCATAAAACAGAAAGGATGATAATCGACACTGCCGATTAATTGGATTGAGACTAACTACGGAGTGTATTACTTGAAATGTGTGTTAGGATAGTGCAGAAGAGGAAATAAAAGAAGGTGGTGGGGGGGTGGGACCCCAACTCTAAAGAGTTGAGATTTAGACAACTATTTGAGATGAACTTATTCTCTCTGGTATGTGTATTGCTGGGCTTACTATATCACCTAGGCAAGAAGACAGAAATGTATTGCATAGTAGGAAGAATAATCTGTATGTGTTAGATGGTTCCGTCTGTCTATCTGATATGGGATCTTAAGCGAGTTTTATAATGCTCAAAAGAGAAATAGTCATGGAGTGTTTACATACCTAGGTTTTCTGAATAGGCATCTAGTCTACATATATCTTATGTATATTACAAACAATTACCTTTTCGAATATCAACTGTTAGCGTTAAGCTAGAAAAGAAAATAAGAACTCTAATGTTTCACCTGATATATATCAACTTCTTGAATTTTTCCATAAACTTTCATTAAGTACCCATTTATAACTAGTGTGCCTACTTTCAGGATGATAATAAGAGGAAGGGGTGACATATCAGATAACCCTCCTTTGTATCTATCTGGGCACTCTATAATAGATTAAATAAACTTTAAACATATTTTAACATAGTAATGCTTTAACATTGTACAACTTTAGGGTGAAACGATAGTAGTATAACTTAAGCAACGTAACTAAGATTACTTGTCACCTTTCAATTTACTATATACTTTACTGAACATCAGATGTGCATATTACAACCTGGTGATATTAAATCACTATTACTAATGAATAGTATCTTAAAAAACATAGAAGGGAGAGAAACCGTATTATTAACATTCTCAACTATATGTAGGGTATACCAAGGTTGGGCATAATTACCACTTCAAGAGGGTTCCTGGTCAGATAGAGTTCTCCTTTTAGAAGGGGGAGGTGAGCGCCTAGGTTTTGGAGCCCACTCCAGGGCCGAGGCCCTAAGCAGAGGAGGATGAGATTGAGAGGAGGAACCCTGTGTAGGATCTTGTCTTGAACCTATCAGTTGATCAAGGTTAGATGACTGAGCTGAGGGGGATTTCTGAAGGAGGTCAAGTTTCCCCAATACCTCCATTCCCTGTTTGAGGGAAAAGATCGTATATGTGTTGCCATCAAATTGAAAAAAAGAGTTTTACTGGGAAACCCCACCTGTATTTTATGGAGTGTTTGCGTAAACACTGAGTGATTGGAAAGAAGGATCTTCGTTTAGCAAGCGTATGCGTGGAAAGGTCCGGGAAAAACAGGATCTCTTTGTATGGTTCAGGCAATTCTTTGTTAAGGAAGGCTGCTTTCAGGATTTTCTCTTTAAAGTCGTAATAGTGTAGTCGGACAATGACATCTCTAGGTTGTGACTGGTTAACATTACGAGCTCTCAAAGCTCTGTGAGCTCTATCAATCCTGTAATCGGTGTCTTGAGAACTATTTAGCAGAGCCACAAACATGGTCACCAGATACTGAGGAAGCTCAGTCGCAGTAATACTCTCGGGTATTCCTCTGATGCGAACATTGTTGCGTCGGGATCTGTCCTCAAGATCTGCTAATTTACCTTCTAATTCAGATATGAGTTCTGCTAAAGTTTGAGTGTATGATAGAAGATTTGAATGATCTGTAGCAAGATCTTCATGTTTACGCTCTAAAATATCCGATCTTTCACCAAGTGTGGCTATGTCTCTTTTTAGTTCAGCAACTGATGATTTGAGTTCCAGTTTCATAGAGGTGTGATGATTATCCATTTTGGCTGATAGAGAGTTGATAAGTTCTCTAAGAGAAGATGTTTCGTTGTTATCTGAGTTTCTAGGTCCAGAGGAATGTGTCATACTTTCTTCTTCTTGTCTCATGGGAGAGTCTCTTGAGTCGTCATCTGACAGATCTCTCTCGGCTGTAAATTTACTATGAAAGTGGTCTGCTACCGTTCTCTTAGGCGCATCAGCTTGTCTGAGTTTTTTCCTGTTGGAGTGAGACATTATGGTGGATGAATACAACTGTATCAATATTTATGTAATCTGCTAGACCAGAAACCCTCCTGCGTCGTATTCAAATTGGGGTCCCGAACCACCTTCTATTGAATAATTTAGCACATTTTCACTATACTAGGCCTAGGAGGAGAATACATGTACCTGAAAGAAAAATAATGAGGTAGGACCTGTATCTATTTAACCTATTAACATAAATATATTCAGATATGTTTAATATGCACGGTAAATACTAATCCAATACTATATATAGGTTCTCTGAATTCAATTATTAAAGACCTAATGTGGTCCTCTCCTAGGGGAGTTGTCGCTCTATGACGGTCTGGGACAGGGGAAGAGGGTATGACCCACCAGCTCAGGACTGGCGGGAAAGGGAAGGAGAGGACACACTAGCAGAAAAGATACAAATGCAAGTTTCCTGAGGATAAAATAAAATTGCAAAAGTGGACTATTACCAATCCAACTGCAAGACACTTCTCTGGAGCCCTGAGGAAGCAATTACAGGTTAAGGCAAAATTACACTCCACCTCAGTTCGTGATTCTGAGGACAATAAGGCTGGCGCAGCAGCCTATGGTTATTGGGTATATGATAATGAGATCAAATGTTGCCAAGACTTATATATAAGATTATATTTATATTGCCAGTTCTAAGTACTGGAGGTGTTCACCATTTCCTCTAAAAAAAAATAGTCCTGGGGTGAAATTATGCACTGTAGAAGCAATGGAGAAAGTCCATAAAACAAAGGGTTATTTATATCTTTTAAGGACAGATGCCAGATTCCTTACACAAAAATCAAAAGGGTGCTGAAAGTCAAGATAATGGCTGTAGTAAAAGACCAATTGGCAGTTCAATTGTTGTATTCCAGCTTAATCTTGTAGATTTTATGTCCTCAACCATGTAGGGATTATAACAAAGAAAAGATGTACTAATCTTGCCACCTCTGCAATGTAAGTGTAGGAGAAGATGTAGGTGCTTCTTATGGGTTAGGTGATATTCAATATATATGGGAAACTTGCAGACAGTTACTTATTAATTTGCAATTTGTTGCTGCAGCATTGACAGAGTGATCATACGCTATGTCGTTTTCCACGTGGTCAGTGAATCAGCAACTACTCTGTTTATTAACACTGATATGTATCTGTATATGACATCTTAATCTTTGTGTACTGATCAAATTAACTCAAGAGGAGTCAATCACTCTCCTTTAGACTCTGATTATAGTAAATGAATAGGAGGTGTGATTTTCAAATCAAGTCTGAGTGTCCCACACCAGTGCTCAAAAAAAAGAAGCAGTCAAAATGGTGGTTTCGCGCCACTGCTTAATGAGTGCGTGGCAGGGAGCCAAGATAACAAGCAAGTATTATTATCCGCTTCAGATGAGATCAGGTAAAGTCAAATAATAGGGCATTAGTATTAACAGGGTAACACTGCTATCTTGCAGCTATAGTGTATCTGCAGCTACTTACTGAATGTTGGTCAGCTGCGTGTGTCAGATGAGGCCTCCTTGTCTTCTACTCATGCGGTGTGTAGTGCTGAGTGCTAATCCCCAAAGTGTAGAGGTTAGCAAGGCTCCGGAGCGGATCCCCGACCCTCCGGAGCATAAATAACAGCCAAGTATAGTCGTGTGGGTCTCAGTGGCTAAAGCGTTGTCGTGCGTCAGTGGCAAATCTTCTGACCGGCCGGTCACTTGTATAGCTCACCCACGACGTGGTCCTGGTCTCTGTATCTGTCAAGGACCGGTCACTGTTAGGCTTGTTTCTTCTCTCGGCTACCAGAGGTGAAGTATAGAGAAAGGCTCAGGACCGGATGTCTGAGAAGCTGTAGGCGCCCTCGCACCCAAAATCACTCTCTCCTCTGGCACCAAACTCCGCTGTTATGGCAAACAGGTTTCACTCCTGATAAGTGTATCAGCAACCTCTCTATAGAATATAGCTCAAATTAGGTTTTCTGGGCACTTGCACTCTCTTTATTTTAGACTTTATATGGAACTCCGTAGAGAGCTCTAGTTAAATGCTGCTAGCTATGTCGGCAGTTGGCTCCGCCCCCAAGAAAGATACATTTAAATGAATATCACATGTTAATGATGAATAGTTAAATTATAATTATTGATTCATGTAACCTTTATTCTAATTGAGTTGTTTATCCAATAGGTCAATATTATATATTAATTTCAAAATTCAATATAAAAATGTTGATTCAATTTAACCTTTAATAATAAGACTAGATAATATCTTACACCTGCATTGAATTTGCTGCTACTCATTGTGGATATATTTGAGTATTCAGAGACGTGAGTGGGCCTCTGGAGTGGCGTGCAAGGGTCGCTGTATGCTGGAATAACGATTTTGGCTTTGTGAGTCTTCAGACTCACCAAAAACACCAGTTATGAATCAGCGGTCTAAAGACCGCTGCTCCATAACCTTGTCCGCCTACTCTGAGCAGGCGGACAGTAATCGCTGCTATTCAACCCGATCGAATATGATCGGGTTGATTGACACCTCCCTGCTGGTGGCCCATTGGCCGTGAGTCTGCAGGGGGCGGCATTGCACCAGAATTTCTCTCCGCATTCAGCGATGTCTGGTGGACCTGATCCATACTGTCAGATCAGCTCCGACAGACATTTGTTAAATAGGCCTCAAAGATGCATCATGCAATACACAGGTGATGATCCAAGCCTTTAATTTATTTGAAGTTGAAAAGGACTGTCAATGCAAAAATGTTCTTTCATCATTAATGGGATAGTCTAGTAAGAAAAAAAAATTAATGATTCAGATAGATCATGACATTTTCAGCAACATTATTATTTAATCCTATTATCAATTCTTATTTTTTCTCTTGTTATCTTTCTTTTAAAATAGATAGAAAGTAATATTAAAAGCAGGCACATTTTTGTTTCAGCAAATGTATACCGTTTGTTGATTGGATGTTTAAATTTAGACACCAATCAACAAGGTGCTGAACCAAAAATGGGCTGTCTTTTAAGCTTACATTCCTGGTTTGCAAATAAAGATAACAAGAGAATAAAAAACCAATGATGAGAGGAGAAAATTTGAAGCTTGATTTAAATTGTATGCTCTATGTGAACCATTAACTTTTAATGTTAACTGTACCATCCCTTTAAGCTATAGAATACCAAATTAAATTTCAAATAAAATATAGATCTATTTAATTTTTTTTTTTATTCATTTACTCAGTATCTTTGGTTGAAGGAGCAACAATGCACTACTGTTTGCTCAATGAACACATTGGTGAGCCAATCACAAACAGTATATAAGTACAGGGAGTGCAGAATTATTAGGCAAGTTGTATTTTTGAGGATTAATTTTATTATTGAACAGCAACCATGTTCTCAATGAACCCAAAAAACTCATTAATATCAAAGCTGAATAGTTTTGGAAGTAGTTTTTAGTTTGTTTTTAGTTATAGCTATTTTAGGGGGATATCTGTGTGTGCAGGTGACTATTACTGTGCATAATTATTAGGCAACTTAACAAAAAACAAATATATACCCATTTCAATTATTTATTTTTACCAGTGAAACCAATATAACATCTCAACATTCACAAATATACATTTCTGACATTCAAAAACAAATCAGTTACCAATATAGCCACCTTTCTTTGCAAGGACACTCAAAAGCCTGCCATCCATGGATTCTGTCAGTGTTTTGATCTGTTCACCATCAACATTGCGTGCAGCAGCAACCACAGCCTCCCAGACACTGTTCAGAGAGGTGTACTGTTTTCCCTCCTTGTAAATCTCACATTTGATGATGGACCACAGGTTCTCAATGGGGTTCAGATCAGGTGAACAAGGAGGCCATGTCATTAGATTTTCTTCTTTTATACCCTTTCTTGCCAGCCACGCTGTGGAGTACTTGGACGCGTGTGATGGAGCATTGTCCTGCATGAAAATCATGTTTTTCTTGAAGGATGCAGACTTCTTCCTGTACCACTGCTTGAAGAAGGTGTCTTCCAGAAACTGGCAGTAGGACTGGGAGTTGAGCTTGACTCCATCCTCAACCCGAAAAGGCCCCACAAGCTCATCTTTGATGATACCAGCCCAAACCAGTACTCCACCTCCACCTTGCTGGCATCTGAGTCGGACTGGAGCTCTCTGCCCTTTACCAATCCAGCCACGGGCCCATCCATCTGGCCCATCAAGACTCACTCTCATTTCATCAGTCCATAAAACCTTAGAAAAATCAGTCTTGAGATATTTCTTGGCCCAGTCTTGATGTTTCAGCTTGTGTGTCTTGTTCAGTGGTGGTCGTCTTTCAGCCTTTCTTACCTTGGCCATGTCTCTGAGTATTGCACACCTTGTGCTTTTGGGCACTCCAGTGATGTTGCAGCTCTGAAATATGGCCAAACTGGTGGCAAGTGGCATCTTGGCAGCTGCACGCTTGACTTTTCTCAGTTCATGGGCAGTTATTTTGCGCCTTGGTTTTTCCACACGCTTCTTGCGACCCTGTTGACTATTTTGAATGAAACGCTTGATTGTTCGATGATCACGCTTCAGAAGCTTTGCAATTTTAAGAGTGCTGCATCCCTCTGCAAGATATCTCACTATTTTTTACTTTTCTGAGTCCTTCTTTTGACCCATTTTGCCAAAGGAAAGGAAGTTGCCTAATAATTATGCACACCTGATATAGGGTGTTGATGTCATTAGACCACACCCCTTCTCATTACAGAGATGCACATCACCTAATATGCTTAATTGGTATTAGGCTTTCGAGCCTATACAGCTTGGAGTAAGACAACATGCATAAAGAGGATGATGTGGTCAAAATACTCATTTGCCTAATAATTCTGCACACAATGTATGTCCACTATTGCTCTTCGTTGAACACACCTTCAAAATATCTTATTAGGAATATTGTATAAAAATAGAAAGTCTACCTCACCGCATTAATATTTTTTTTGAGGAGGTAAAATAAACACTGAACAAAGGGGTTAATTAAATGTCAGTTCAGGTGACTTCTCAGTTTCTATCATAATAATAAGTGCTTAACACATGAACATATATTTGAGGAACTTATCCAGTAAATAAAAAAACTTTTCTGTCTGTGAGCTTTTTTTTTGCACTGATCAATTTTGAATTGTGATCACTCAAACACCATGCTAGCTAGAAAGCAAAAAGCTATTTTGGTATCAAATAGCCAATAGATTGTGATAAAAAATGTAGTTCTATAGATATATACATTCAACCATTTATTAATTGGGGAATAATTTAAATTTATAAGAAAAATATTGTATTGAACAGGCCTTACATTTTCAAAGACACCAAAATAGTAGAAATGTATAAATATAATATAAATAAATAAGACAAACTAATTTTGACAATCTAGAAAATTAGAATAGCAAATAAGTGACAAATTTGAAGTCACAAATGACACAATGGGGGCAAATTATCAAGCTCCGAATGGAGCTCTCCGGAAACATCAGTTATGAAGCAGCAGTCTAAAGGCCTCTGCTAAATAACTAATCCGCTGCCTCTGAGGCTGCAGTCTTCAATCCGCCCGATCCTATACGTCACAAATGACACAATGGGGGCAAATTATCAAGCTCCGAATGGAGCTCTCCGGAAACATCAGTTATGAAGACTTGATAAATGTCTGCCACAGACCAAAATGCGTCGACTTACTGGTGAGCATATTTTCATATACCTTAGAGTATTTTTGACTGTTACTTTATATTTGTTATTTTCGTTTTTTTCACAGGTTCTCACAATTTTTTGCATTATTTTTTGTTCCTATTTTCACACACTGATGGTATTGTTTTATCTCTAATCACTATCACAAGCCATTTGGAATAACCTTTTTTGGATCATCCACTGGATTATTGTTTATATATAATTTACTCATTTGCCTAATAATTCTGCACTCCCTGTATATCTATCTATCTATCTATCTATCTATCTATCTATGTATGTATGCATGTTCCAATCATCATCTATAAGCTTGGTTCTTTGATACTACAGAACTTTCAAAGTTAACCTTTTCATAAAAAGTATAAGAATTGAATGATGCAAATTAATTAATATACTTACATTTTCAATATGATTAATCTTGGATTCTCTATCCTAATCCACTGAATAAAGGTTTGTGTTTCATGTCCCTCTAAATGTATGGCTAACTAAAGATAATAAAAATATTTAAATTTAACAATAGTTAAATTTCCGTATGTGTATCTAAAATAAATGTTCTATGTAAATGAGAAATAACATCATTTGACTGTAGTATTCTTTTAAATACTATGAAATGAGAGATTATCTAAACAATCTATGTTATTTCACATTAATGTTTCTGAAAGTGATATTCTTCATTAATATAAATGTAACTTTCACATTGAGCTATTGACAATCATGATACTCTGAGCACAGATAACATTCATGTTTGATCTTGTTTTTGTTACCTGAGGAGGAGATCGTAGATCTTGGAGGGGGTCCCAAAGCCCTTCGGACCTCAGCTGTATAATAAAAATAGAATATACATAGTTAGAAATGTGAACAATCATACAAGTAAGAACAATTTAATTAAAAGCAAAGTAATAATAAAAAACATACCTGTAGAACGGCCAATGCTTGCTCCATCAGGGGTGCTGCACATAATGTCCAGGTGGGTGGCAGCAGAGGAGAAGCTGTGGCTGGATTCAGTGTGGATACTGACGGGCAATAGGAGGGTCTCATCTCCAGCCGTGGCAGCATCATCATCAGCTGTACCTGCAGCAGCATCAGTCACAGCATCTGCCGCACTGGTAGATGCTAAAACCAAATACATGAAAGTAAAGATTAGTCTTAACTTAATTGCACATCTTAATCTCAATAACCATACAAATCTTAATGATTTTTAAACTTATTGCGACATCCAAAACGCATGTAATAGAATATTACCTGCCAACTCATCAGTATCATGGCCCACCAAATCCAGTCCGAGCATCATATTTGCTCCCAGCTTCTCCCTCAGCTGAATCTCATACTCTGAGAGTTCAGCCGTATATGACGCGCCACCACCAGTACAACGTGCAGCTTGCTTCTCCCTGACCAGCTTGGCCTTTAAGATTCTCTTGATGTCTGAGAATCTTTTCTTACAGTTCTCCACCATTTTGGGATGAGTACCTTCGGCGGAGACACTGCCAGCTATTGCTCTCCAGATCTCTTGTTTTCTGGAGAGCAAGGTCTTTTGGGCTTTGGAACCATAAATAAAATCATAATTATCTAAAACAAGGGTAACTAAAACTTATTTCTCCCAGACTTTGTCTTCCCAGACATAACAAAACAAAATAATATAGCACACAAATGTTGCAAGATAAAACTTACTGAAAACAAAGATATAGAGCTCAAGTAAAAGCTTAGTAGGACTTAATAGACTCCATTTTAAATTCCCTTTTATAGATAAATATGTAGACAATCAGCCATTAACAATTATACAATCATCAGCAACTTTTACAGTATTAATATATCTTTTTTATAATTCTGTCATTGATGACGCTTGTTTAATACAATCCTCAAACAATAACGATCTATAATTGGGATCTTGATGTCGCAGTAAAACAATATTAACAAATTTGTTTAAATTTATTTATGGTGCAATATAAATTAGTGACAGTGAATTGGTCATCCTTGTCTCTAGAGTGTCATCCTTGTCTACAGGGTGTCATCCTTGTCTACAGAGTGTCATCCTTGTCTACAGGGTGTACCATTTCACACGTATTATGTGAGAGAGGGCTATTGTCCGACAGGAAAGGGATTGCATCTTTAAATATTTGATAATACTCTTAAGACACATGAATCCAGACAATCCTATGATCAAATTATTTTTTTATTTTAAGTTTTTGGATAAACAGTACATTATTGTCGCATATATTATGCTTTTTGGAAAATGTTTATATTACATAGTAATCGTCATGAACACGTGAAACATCTAATCCGCCAACCAAATATTAATATTTTTATTTACACTTGCAAGAACCAATCAGATCTGTCTATTATTGGTATATTTGTGTTGCACTTAAAAATTATTTTAGATAATTTTTGGGAGTTAAAGATGGCGCGACCAACCATATTTACAGAGGGAGAATTGTTAATCCTGGTTTATGGGATGGATCGCTATTTCCTTTTGCGCATAGGAGGTGTGAGAGGGATCCAGCATGAAGATAGAGACCACATCATCTATGAGATGATGTGGAGAATGAGACAGGTGTCTGGGGTCCGCCGTTCTAGGCGTAGTTGACTACGGAGGTTTTCGGACCTCCGAAGACTCGAGTCGGAGCGATATCGCAATTTGCGCTCGCTCATTTGAGCATGTAAGTATATTGTGTATTGTACTTAAAAATCATGTATACTTAAATGATGCATATCTTTAAAAACAAAAAAGGTTGAATTTGAAATGACTTTCTAAGCTAATCATATTTATTTTATTCTATTCAGTAAATATCTTACATTTATATGATAATAATTAAAGTTTTGTTGAAGCAGGCCCATCTTAATTTTTATTTGTTGGTTTTCTATGTATTTTACTTAATTGCATCCAAACATTTGATGTCATTCACCATCCCATAATTTCTGTAGAGGGTCAATCAAATATAATGTTATTCCTCCTTAGATTATCATCATTTAATTTATTTCATGGAGACATATATAACGACTAAAAAAGGAGATAAAAAAAAATTATTGTTTGAAGGAAAATTCATGCTCCATCATAATTATTAACAATGCTACAATAAAGTTTACTCATAGAGATAGATAGATTGTTAAAATATATATCATGCATATATATATATATATATATATATATATATTTATCTATATTCTTAATCCAAAAAAAATAAAATAAATATATATATATATATATATATATGTAAATATCTACATATTTAAATAGTGAGTATATATATATATAGATAGATATATAGATATATAGATATATCTTGATATTGATATCTTTCTCTCTCTCTCTCTCTCTCTATCTCTCTCGCTCTCTCTCTCTCTCTCTCTAGATATACATATATGTATATATTTTGTTTTCAACAGAGACAATAAAGATTACATGCATTGCTGCTGCAGATACATTACTCCCCAATAATATATATCCTGTATCTAATGTGGACATACAACTTTATGTTTTCACAGATCTCAGGCGTCCAATGGAAAGAATCCCCCATTACGTAAGGCCGGTTTCCATGGCAACACTGAGGAGCAACCGCTCCTCACCCCCGTTGCCATTGACCCTCCTTGAGGGTCGTCAGGAGGATTCAAGGACAGATGTGGAAGTCCCTGATATCCAAGGTAATTTTCAATTCTAATACTATGTTGGCATTATTTAACATTCCAATTTGTTTATTTTTCTGTTATTTCAGGGTGCATGTTGAAGGGACACTAAAAACAAACATTTTCTTTCATGATTCAGATAGAGATTATAATATTACAAAAGCTTACAATTTAGTTAGAATATTCAATTTACTTCATTCCTTTTCTATCCTTTGTTGAAGTTATAACAATGTATATGGGTGAGACAATTACACAAGGCATCTATGATCATTAAAAATTATGCAACTACGGACAATATCTAGATATGCTTTTCATCAAAGTATAATAGAAGAATGAATCAAATTATAAAATCTAAAAATATGTATAAAGATTTAAAACATTATAGTCTCTTTCTAAAAGATGAAAGAAAAATTGTGGTTTGCATGTCCATTTAATGTATTTATTTTAAAATAAAATTTAGAGTATTTTTTTATTAGTTTTTAATGAACTATTTGGTGTATAATATAGGAGTTGTCATGATCATACTAACATTTTTTCATTATTGTGCTTCATCTCTGACAGACGACCAAGTACCGGGGGATGATTCTGACCCACATTTGTCACCGGCAGTAGTGCAAGAGGAGGTGGCTATAGTTGAATGTAAGTAAAAATAATATAATGTTTAAAAAATGTTATCTTTAAAAAAAATGTATCTAACATATTTTCTTTTGATCTTTTTCTAGATCAAGATCAAGACATGCAAACTGAGCCATTCCTCAGATATATCTTTGAGGATCTTGCACAGGGCCTCAATATTGTGTCCAGGGCTATGTGGGCCCTGCAGGAGGCCATAAATCAATTTTAAGTAACATTTGGGTAGATTACGAGTTTTGTGTTATGAGGGGTGCGGTGCTAACAAGCAGTTTATGCTCACCACTCACTTACAGACAGCGCTGGTATTACGGGTTTTTACAAACCCAGCGTTAACTGCAAAAAAGTGATCGTAGAGCAAAATTTTGCTCCACATCTCACCTCAATACCAGCGCTGCTTACGTTATCGTGAGCTGGCTGAACGTGCTCGTTCATGATTTCCCCATAGGAATCAATGGGGGAGAGCCGGCTGAAAAAAACCCTAACACCTGCAAAAAAACAGCGTTTAGCTCCTAACGCAGCCCCATTGATTCCTATGGGGAAAATACATTTATGTCTACACCTAACACCCTAACATGAACCCCGAGTCTAAACACCCCTAATCTTACACTTATTAACCCCTAATCTGCCGCCCCCCAACATCACTGACACCTGCATTATATTTAATAACCCCTAATCTGCCACTCCAGACACCGCCGCCCCCTACATTATACTTATGAACCCCTAATCTGCTGCCCCAACATCGCAGACACCGACATTATATTTATTAACCCCTAATCTACCGCCCCCAATGTCGCCGTAACCTACCTACACTTCTTAACCCCTAATCTGCAGCCCCCAATGTCGCCGCCACTATATTAAGATAATTAACCCCTAAATCTAAGTCTAACCCTAACCCTAACACCCCCTAACTTAAATATATTATTACCTAAATAATTCCTATTTAAAACTAAATACTTACCTATAAAATAAACCCTAAGCTAGGTAAAATATAACTAATAGTTACATTGTATCTAGCTTAGGGTTTAATTTTATTTTACAGGAAAGTTTGTATTTATTTTTAACTAGGTAGAATAGTTATTAAATTATATTTTAATAATAGTTCAATTAAATACAATTAAATACAAATAAATAAAATTATCTAAAGTACAAAAAAACCCAAAACACTAAATTACAGAAAATAATAAACAAATTACAAGATTTTTAAACTAATTACACCTAATAGAATCCCCCTAACAAAATAAAAAAGCCCCCCCAAATAAAAAAGCACTACCTTACACTAAAAATAGCCTTTAAAGGTGCCTTTTGCGGGGCATTGCCCCAAAGTAATCAGCTCTTTTACCTGTAAAAAAAAGTACAAATCCCCACCAACATTAAAACCCACCACCCACACAACCAACCCTACTCTAAAACCCACCCAATACCCCCTTAAAAAAACCTAACACTAACCCCTTGAAGATCACCTTACCGGGAGATGTCTTCACCCAATCGGGTCAAAGTCCTCAACAAAGCCGAGAGAAGTCTTCATCCAAGCCGGGCGAAGTAGTCCTCCGGATGGGCAGAAGTCTTCATCCAGACGGCATCCTCTATCTTCATCCAGACGGCGCGGAGCGGGTCCATCTTCAAGACATCCAGCGTGCAGCATCCTCTTCCATCTAAGTCTTCTTACTAAATGACGGTTCCTTTAAGTGACGTCATCCAAGATGTTGTCCCTTCAATTCCTATTGGCTGATAGAATTCGATTAGAATTGAATGTTCAATCAGAATTCTGAAAGTACCTAAATGTGCTTAGTGTCCCTTTAGTAAAAGTTAAAGGTTTGTATTGTCGCTTGGAATTATATTCTATGATATTGGTGTCCCATTAATTAATAACAAATATATAAAAAATAAAAATAAATTATATATATATATATATATATATATATATATATATATATACATACATGCATCTATCATTCAATTAAATTTACATTTACATAAATAAATATGTACATACATACAGATAGAGATATATCAAGGAATATATATGATGCTGCAAGACAATGAAGTATATAACCTAACAAGTTAATTACAAACTATTAAATATGTATACCCTTAAAAAAAGAGTGCAAATATATTATTGATCTACATTTAATGCATTATTAGATATAGGGATAAAAAAGTGCTTTGAATGGATTATGCTCCAACTTTGTCTCTCTTTAAAAATCAGGGATTACATATTTTGTACATAGTTTTGCACTTGACTTATCGCAATAATAAATATACAGAGACAACAAAAGAACTACATAACAGGCTCAATTAGCAGCTAGCTCCCACTATTGTAAATTAAATATTTTATTTCCTATCCCTTTCAAATAGCAATAGATTTGAAATAAATACATGTGATACTCTGATCACATTATATTTGCAACTTATATGTGTGTATATACATACTAAAATATGTACATACAATTTTGAAAATAACTCTAATTCCCTCTCCATTTTGCTAAGAATATGTCTCTACTTGCTATCTTTAAAATTTGATTTAAACAAACAAAATTACAGTATCTATATACAATAATGTGCTGACAAGAAATGTGCTATGTTCGTGGACTGTACTGAAATTATATAAATAAAGTTGGGAAAAGCCTGAATAGCTGCGACACCGATGACTGTTAGTAACACCAGTCCGATCCTCTTTGCAACGTACTTGAGGCACGTGTTTTTTACAGGTTTTTTGATAATTATGGAGAGCATATTTAAATCTGCAGCTTCGATGTGTAGCGAAGTTTGGCGAGCGTATTGACGCCCGCGAATGCACCATACTTTACGCTTTGATCATCATTTAAACAAAGCTTTTTTAATCATTATTATTTCAACTTCCAATTATTACTATGAGAAGAAAATGATTTATTTATTAGTAATTATACTCCTTTTTAAATATGTACAGTTTCTATAGTCAACTCAACTGAACTATTTCTATAATTTGGTGAAAGTGTGTATGATGCTCAATTTTTTAGTTAAATCAATCTTAACAACTGGCCCCTCTCAACTGCTATCCACAGCTCAAAGGCCATATTCTGCCAAACCTGTTCCTGCCTGCTCATCAGAAGGGTGAAGCATACATTGATCCTCTGTTGAATTGTCCCTCTGTACCATCAGGTTCTCCATCTTTTTAAATTCAACTTGCTTGTACCCTCTTTTGGACTGTCTTGGCACCAGCTCCAGTATACACTTGATGAAGGGGCTTATTAGTTTCTACCACTCCATGTTTTATTCCTATACCACAAGACCCAAAAAGAAAAAAATAACAATAAAGTAGCACTGTAGCTTAAAGAGAATTTTTATTCTTGCTAATATAAAAACAATGGTAGTGCTGTACAAACAAGTAATAAAGTGTCCTTTCGCCAGCTTAACTTCAGACACATTTTGGTTAGCCCTTGTTAAAGAACATTTCTTTCATTCAAATGATTGATTATATTGGTGTTTTCCTACAAATTAATGTGGGGATTTCTTACATGAATTTACAATGTAAAACTGTTTTTGCTTTATGAACAATTTTCGGTAAAATTATATAAAATAATGCAAAACACTTACCATCCAAAGTAATATCCCAACAAAAGACTGCAACCTTCCATCTCCGCCCCCGACCACCCCCTCCACCACTCTCAGCACCTTCCCCCAACCACTGAGAATGAAGTAAGTTCCCTATTGTCTTCCTCACCCTTCACTACCTGCCTACTTGACCCTAACCCTTCACATTTAATACCTTCTTTGTCTTCTACCCTCACGCCAGCTCTTATTCACATATTCAACCTACTGTATACCTTACTACCAGTTCATCCCCATCTTCCTTCAAACATTCAAAGGTCACCCCCATCCTCAAAAAACCCTCCCTCAACCCCAATTGTCCTGCAAACTACCGCCCCATATCACTGCTCCGCTAGCTTCAAAAGTCCTGGGAAAACTAGTTTTCGATTGCCTAACCCTCTTCTTGTCCTCCAACTTATTGCTTTACCCCTTGCAATCTGGCTTCCATCCCCAACACTCAACTGACACTGCCCTCACCAAGGTTACTAATGATCTTCTTTCTGTTAAAAACAATGGCCACTACTCAGTACTTATTTTATTTGACCTGTCTGCTTCCTTTGACACTGTTGACCATCCCCTTCTCCTAAAGACTCTCAGCTCCTTTGGGCTCTCTGACACTGCCCTCTCCTGGATTCACTCTTATCTCTCTAATAGGTCATTTTCTGTCTCCTTTGCTGGTGACTCCTACTCTCCATTGCCTCTGTCTCCTGGAGTACATCAAGGCTCTGTTCTGGGTCCTCTACTCTTCTCTAGTTATACTTCCTCACTGGGTAAACTTATCATTAGCTATGGCTTCAGCTATCACCTCTATGCTGATGATACTCAGATCTACCTATCCATCCCAGCACTCTCTCCTTCTGTCCTTTCTCACATCAGTGTCTGTTTATCTGGCATTTCCTTTTTGGATGGCCTCTCACCACCTACAAATCAACATGCCCTAGTCCTAGACTGAGCTCCTTCTAATCCCCTCTCTAATTCTACCCTGGTTTCTAACTTTTCAATCACTCTTACTGACATTACTATCTCCACATCACCCCAAGTCTACTGCCTAGGAGTTACAACTGACTTCAATCTGTCCTTCATACACCACATCAAATTGCTCTCTTCATCCTGTCGCAACCACCTACACAATATTTTCAAATTGTGTCCATTTCTGAGTGCTGAAACTACTAATCAGTGAATCGACTCCCTGGTAATTTCCCGACTTGACTACTGTAATAACCTACTTACTTGCCTCCCTCTCTCCCACCTCTTCCCTCTTCAATCTATCCTAAATGCCTCTGCTAGGCTAATCCACCTCTCCCAACACTCTGTAACTAATGCACCTCTCTGCGAGTCCCTTCACTGGCTCCCTATTAACAGCAGAATTAAATTCAAAACTCTCACCCTGACCTAAAAAGCCCTTACCAATGTAGCCCCCCCTACCTGTCCTCACTCATCAACAAATATACTCCAGCTTGCCCCCTAAGATCCAAAAATGACCTGCTCCTTGCATCTTCTACCATCACTTCCTCCCATGCTAGACAACAGGACTTTTCTTTTGCAACACAAACCATCTGGAATGCACTTCCCAGAGCTGTCAGACTTTCCCCTAACCTTTCCTCCTTTAAATGCTCCCTAAAGACCTTTTTGTTCAGGGAAGCATATCTCCAAATCAGTAACAAATGAATTCCACTTGCCTAATAGCTGCCTTCATCTAACTCCATACTAACATCATTCTCAACTTTGTAGTCCCCACCTCCTGTTTCTCACTTTCCTTCCCATCTAGTTTGTAAGTTCCCATGAGAACAGGGCTCTCAATTCCCCCTGTATTTGTTTGTTAAACTTTTCCTGGTGTCTTTTATATTGTATTGTACCCTTTGTACCCATGGGCAGCGCTGCAGAATCTGTTGGCGCTTAATAAATAAAGAATAATAATAAAATAAATTAAAGTATTATTACCCATGCAATTAGTAAATGGCGAACCCATGGTTTAACTTATTAACCCATTGCTTTCTGGTTATTATCTTATCTTAATTATGCTACATTTTTATGCTGAGCTGATATTTGTTTAGTAAAATTTTGCTTTTCAACAACATATGAAGCTGAATAAAGGATTCTTTATTATTAAATTTATGAATCTTCTATAATAAAATTTGATTTGTTCTCTTTTTTATCATTTGCTGAAGATTACATTTAGGTAGAATAATAGAAGCTTAGGATCATGTAAGAATCTTTTAAATTATATGGCAAACACTGTTGCCAGATGGCTAAAGACATGTGCACACTCCTGAGCTAACCTAGGATTACAGTTGCACATGGATTCTAAGAGATCTAAGCAAAACTGATAATAGAACTGAATTGGAAATTTGTTTAAAATGTATCTATCCAATTCATGTAAGTTATTATAACCAATAAGAAGCAATATTTTTACTAGATATTTGCAATTCCTACACAATCTGGGACATTTGGCTCTTTTTCAGAGTCCACTATATTAGAGAAAATTAACACACACAAATATAGATTTGCACTTCTGCAATATATCTGGCTCCAAAAAGAGCTGAATGCCACAGATTGTGGTCATGTTTTGCATTTGTTTCAATAATGAAGTCTGAATTGCATGACTAATATTTACACGCCTTTAGATGTTAACTTCAACTGATTGGCTGCTAATTTAGACAAGATACAGTTTTGTATATTTTTACAGGTAAAAGAGCTGATTTATTTGGGGCAATGCCCCGCAAAAGGCCCTTTTAAGGGCTATTTGTAGTTTATTGTAGGCTAGGGTTTTTTTATTTTGGGGGGGGGGCTTTTTTATTTTTATAGGGCCCTTAGATTAGGTGTAATTAGTTGTTTAAATCTTTGATAATTTATTTTTTATTTGTGTAACTTAGTGTTTGTTATTTTTTGTAACTAAGTTGTTAGTTTTTTGTAACTTAGTAATTTTTATTTTTTTATTTTTTTTTAAACTTTTATTTATAACCAATAAAGGGTGCAAAGTTACAGGGTGCTTCTCCAGCCCATCTCGCAGGATGAGCCAGGAAGGCAGATAGTACAGTACAATCAATCAATTGCAATTTCATATGATAACATGCAGATATCTTCATAAACTTTCAATAGACAGTTATTGTTCTAAAAGACATGGGTTTGCACCGCTATATTGGAGTTTTTTTTTAACCTTATTATAAAACAAAACAAGACAAACAGGGGAGGCAAAAAAAAAAAAAAAAAAAAAAAAAAAGGGGGGGGGGGGGGGGAGATGAGGGAATGGAAGAATGGGAAGGGAAGGGGGAAACCAACAGAACAGGGGAGACGAAAGGGAGGCTAGGAGGGGGAAGTTGGGGAGGGGGAAGGATATAGTGGTAAGAGGTGAGGGGGACATAGTGGGCATATATAGACCAACAAATAGCATTTCTACATATTTTGCAATATAATCCATGAGTTATTGTGGTGAACTTAGGGTAATACTATAATGGGTCATTAATAGTGTTGGCTCACTCACATTGATAGGAAGTTTCCAAAGATCAGTACAGGCAGTACAGCACATATTTGTTAATATAAAACACCTTAACCTAAGTAAACACTTAATCCAAACACCATCCCAACTGATTCAAAACTTTTAGAAATAGGCCATCCCTTATGATAAGAATATATACATACATAGACTGAATGACAATATATGTTACTCAATAGGACAAGATAAACAAGCCTATGTATTTGGTTAATCCGTGTGTTTGCCAGGGGCTCAGTTAAAAGCATCTCTCATAGGGAAGAATGTCTAGTTCTGTCGCTGTGCTATACTGTCTGATAATGTACCTTCAGTAAACAGTGGGCTAGCCTTTAGATGCAAGGAAGTAACTGTATAATGTGATATATGAGGAATCGATCTCTTCATAATGAAATGATCTGTTTTAGCTTAATGCTTGAATGAGTGTTTGCGGGGCTGTATTAATTTCCTAAGGGTGTCTGAGGAAAGTAGTAGTGGTAACGTTCGCATCAACATCCCAGGTACACTTTTGCTGAAAGATGCGGGTAGGACTAAATTGAAGTGGGAGTGATTTGTGATTGCTACGTAGAGATTGTACCGGAATCAGCCCACAATCCATGTAATAGGCTACATCACTGGGGATAGCCCAGGAGTATTTTAACAGAGTGGCGGAGCATCTTAAGAATAAATAGCCATTTTCAAGCATTCATAAATAAATAAATCTTCCCCTTTAAATATACATAGAGACTAATTGACACTGTATTCTATTCAACAGTATAAGATAGGCATGCTTATGCAGTTAATCAATCAGTGGGTTTGTCAAGAGCTCAGTTAATAACAGCACTCACAGAAAGGTATGTCTGATGCCGTCTGATAACTAATCTTCCATAATCAGCTGGTCAGCATTTTATTGAGAAGAATTATATGTATGGTGTGATATGTGAGGGCCCCATCACTTCAGAATGAAATAGCCTCAATATGTTACTGCTTGAATGGGTATTTGCAAGGGTGTTGTAGCTTCCCAGGTGTATCTGAGGGAAATAATATTGGCGATGTCTAAATTTACAGCCAAGATTGCTTTTTGCTAAGAAATACGGGCAAGGCTAAATTGCAGTGCAAATGACTTGCGACTGTCGGATATAGAATGTATTGTAGGTGGTTTACAATGCGGGCAATCGATCACCTTACTGGGGATAGCCAGGGTGCGCATGAGATATCTATAAAAGGAGTTTAACAGAGCAATGGAGCTTCTTGCGAATGAGTAACCTTTTCAACGGAGTTACATATAGATTTGTCAATTAGGGAACAAAAGTGATTTCATAAACTATAACAGATCAAGTGTAAAACAGCATAGTACAGTGATCAACAGACATACTCACAGGATGGGGTCAACTTATAGATGTTAGGCATGATATAGTAATATCTAAACTATTTGGTATGAGTATGCAGTGCTGCTAATGAAATGTACTGCCCCGACGGTTAACTTTAATATCTCAGGGGGAGGAAGAATAAGTGCAGCAAAATGACTAGAATTAGGCATACATGTAGCAGGGCCAATATATAATATAGTCCGGTCTAAAAGGCAAAGTAATGCAACCGCTGAGATTATAAATTTACAGATGCTGGACAAATGCATCCAGATATTTAAGGGTGCTGGGAGTTCCACAGATATACAAAAGCTGCGCAAAATATCAGTTTATGTAGTGTTCCGTTATATAGTCAGCTATTGTAGAGGGCTGTAGCCTTAAACTGACTATCCGACCCCAACACGAAGTAGGGCATGGCATACATACTTCAGAGGGAAGCAGGTTTTCTGCAGGGGCGAAAGGAGCTGCTCCACAGCGAGAGCCAGACTCAGCGATGTGACATGAGAACAGCCATCACCACCCGAGTCTGACTTCAGGACTTCCCGCAAGATGGTTTCTTGCAGTAGGACAAATACAGCTGCAGCTTGTTTGCTCTGCTGTGTAGCGTGGGTCCCGGAGCTGCAGTCTTCTCCCAGCAGACATAGTGCAGTGCGAGCATCGGTCGGCACGGAGGTTGCGGCGTCAAACTGAAAAAGACTTGGAACACAGAATGTGGGGCTGCCAGCTCTCTCACCTCCACAGAGTGTCAGGAGTCCCGAAATCTGGTGTGTTTCTATAGAGGTAAGTCCAGGGTAGGTCAAAGTATGGGAAATCTTTATGGCACTCGCTGTCCCCGTCTGCAACATGACCTGGTTGTTTGACCGGGGTAGAAAGATAGGGTAGTGTGACCCCTCCATCTTATCCGTGATTCCGCTATCCATGGTGCCTTCTTTTAGAATAGTTGGCGAGTTCTGGTGAATAATTAGGCATGTGGAAATTGTATTGGTGTGCTCAGGGGTGTTGAGCTCCCGTAGTTCGCAGAGGAGTTCCCCCATAGCTGCCGTTAGGGAATCCAATAATGGCATGAAAACATCTATTAGGGCTTCAGCAATGTGCGCCATCTTAGTTATCAGACTGTGCACGTCTGCAGATCCGAAGACAAATTCTTACTGTTCAATGCCTTCTCGGAGGCCAGGGGATGTAATGTCCTGATCCTGAAAGTTTCCCGGGCACACTAATTGCCAAGGGAGGTATGGATGGCTGAAGATTATACCACACAGCACTCAAAAGCAGGTTTCAGTCACGGAGCTTTGTAAACCTGTGGCCATCTTGTTGTGCCGCCTACCGGAAGTCGTCTTAGTAACTTAGTAACGTAACTTAGTAATTTTTTAGTGTAGATTTAAATTATGTGAGTAGGGTTAGGTTTCTAAATATATAATATAGTTAATTTAATTTGTAGTTTAATGTAATTTAGTATAACAGTTAGGGTAGATTAATTATTAATTTAATATGGTTTAATGTAATTTTAAAGGTAAGTTTAAATTGATTATAAGATAGGGATGAGTTAATATTTAATATAAAGTTAGCGGGTTGTTAGGTTTAGGGGTTAATAACTTTATTTAGTTGTGGTGGGCTCCAGGAGCAGTGGGATAGGGGTTAATAACTTTATGTAGGTGTTGGGCGGTAGATTAGGGGTTAATAAGTATAATGTAGGTGGCGGCGGTGTAGGGGACAGCAGATTAGGGGTGTTTAGACTCGGGGTTATGTTAGGGTGTTAGGTGTAAACGTAACTTTTATTCTTCCATAGGAATCAATGGGATATCGGGCAGCAGCGAATATGAGCTTTTGCTGCTTTCAGACTCCCATTGATTCCTATGGCATCCACCACCTCCAATTTGTATTCGGAACATCTGTAGTGACGTAAGCATCGATCTGTGTCGGACTGAGACCGGCGGATTGTGTTATTGTATGTTACGTCACATATTTCTACTTATGCCATTCTGTAGGGTTTGATAACTAAGGGGAATCAGGCTCGCCACACGGAATTCCAGCATATTTGCGGTTGACGGCTTGATAAATAGGGGCCATTGACTTCAAAATATTAAATATTACAAAAACACACACATACTGAGATACAAACAAGCATGACACAGGGTCTTAGCAATTACCCTTTACAAAGGGCCTCTGTCACCCTTGTTTGTATCTCAGTGAGTTTGGTTGAAAGCATGCATTGGGTGGCTGTAGGTTAGGGACCCAGGGAGTAAGAGCCTATGACATGTTTCTGGGTCTATCACCATTTGTCCAAATGATGTAACTAACTCTTATCTATTATCTAGCTGTTCACTTTCAAATGAGTGCCAGACTTTCAATGTGTTATGTTATGAATTGTGTTTTGTAATTTGACCTATGGGCTTTGCACCCAGACTTTTCTGGGATTTACTGTCTGAGTCCCTGAAAGCTGTGTACTTTCTGTGAGTGTGGATGAGCACTCGGTCCTGTAAAAGTTGCTGTGTCATGTGATGTGTACCCAGTCTGGTTTGAGAGGGTAGCCCATTTTTGTGTATTGTGTGTGTGTCTAGGGAAATTACAAAGGGACTGTGTCGTCTGTGTGATGAAGTGATTTGAGTGTCACTTGTCAACTAGTATACTGTGCAATTGGAGCACCTTCTTATTTTTTGTTTTCAGTGATCTGAGTGAGATTTGTAGAAGAGCTGATCCAGGGGTTTACTATAAACTGTCAGCAGTAGAATTATTTCGAATAAGTGGGACTGTGTAATTTACATGCTCTAAACAAACCATGCACATTTATTCTTGACAGCTCTGCCCCTTTAACATGCAGTGCATTATGCTATATGTAGAAATAAATTTCAGTATACTTCAGTATTGCTAAAAATGTGCACACAAAAAATGTGCACAAGTTGCTGTCCTTTTAATGTGATATATAGGCAGAAAAAAAGATTTTAATTTTCTTTTTTTCTAGTGACATTGATTTTGTAAGGGTAAAGTGAAATTCCAAGTGGCATGAAAGTTAAAGAATATGGAATTTTCATGAATGCCAAGGTAAAACATATTAAAAAGAGAAAAAACCACTTTGTGGACTTACTTTAATCTTAGATGATACTAAATACAAATAAAATGCTCTGACCAGAACCTTAGATAAAACACTTTTGGGTCATACTACTTTTCCTTCAGATAACTGAAATATACCAGAAACAATACAATTGACAATCTTAATAAGGCTATGCAGAGAGGGTATTGGCTTTCCAATAGCAAGAAATCACATAGATATAGTAGAATGAGTGGAGGATACACCCTGGTCACAAAGCCTTTCCTAGATTAACTTACATTTACTTTTGCAAAATAATACAAATATACAGTATGTACTTAATAGCGCAAATATGCTGTAATGTGCTTAGAATGTATAATGTACACATGTAGTGGGAGATGAAAAATTGAATGTTTAATGTTTAATGTTTATTGCACTAAATTATTTTTTTCAGAACTGTTTACTTTGTTTAAAGTGCACAAATTCACACACATATTTTATTCTATCTTATTCTTATTTTTATTGTTATTAATATTATTATAATGATATTGCCTTCTAGGAAAATGGATCAACCAGAAAATTTTATGTGTGACTTTCTTTCATTATTCAGTTTGAAAAATATAACTAATTGTGCTAACGTTAGTTCAGTGAGCATTTTCATTTTTTTTATATACGTTTTACAGCTATGAAAATAAATGTGAATATTCTGTTTCACTGTGCTAATTTTAAGATTATTGATTATTATTTATTTGTAAAGCATCACACAATTGAGTAGTGTACAATTAAGGTTTATTAAGCTGACAAACCTGTAGAACAAAGACAATTATTATCTCTACTAATTCATTATATTTACAGTAATTGGAAAATGTTCTGAATACAGAGCTCTTCAAATACAGCATATGTAAGGCACATAGACTAGATCTATGTATATTTTACAGGTATATAAAATTGTGCTTTAGTAATAATTTAGTAGAAAATGCATGTTTTCATGTCATGTCTTTACAGTATTTTAAAGTCAGAAATAAATGAGAAAAAAAACATGTGCAAGTCAGTTTTATTTCAAATATACCAGAATTTTTAAACTTAACAAAAAAATTATCAAGCACCTAAATATATTTATTTGTCTTTACATTTCTTGCTGATATGTTCCTGTATGTGTTACAGTATTAGTAGTTTATCACTCACCTATCACATCTTCATCTAGAAGGTACAGGACATATTATGCTAAAGTTGTATAAATGCAGTGTATATACACATAAAGATATATATCTGTTCATGTGATGTATGATATAAACACACACTGTAATAATTACTGTTATGTACCTGTATGTGTTACAGTATTAGTAGTTTATCACTCACCTATCACATCTTCATCTAGAAGGTACAGGACATATTATGCTAAGGTTGTATAAATGCAGTGTATATACACATAAAGATATATATCTGCTCATGTGATGTATGATATAAACACACACTGTAATAATTACTGTTATGTACCTGTATGTGTTACAGTATTAGTAGTTTATCACTCACCTATCACATCTTCATCTAGAAGGTACAGGACATATTATGCTAAAGTTGTATAAAAGCAGTGTATATACACATAAAGATATATATCTGCTCATGTAATGTATGATATAAACACACACTGTAATAATTACTGTTATGTACCTGTATGTGTTACAGTATTAGTAGTTTACCACTCACCTATCACATCTTCATCTAGAAGTTACAGGACATATTATGCTAAGGTTGTATAAATGCAGTGTATATACACATAAAGATATATATCTGCTCATGTGATGTATGATATAAAAACACACTGTAATAATTACTGTTATGTGCCTGTATGTGTTACAATATTAGTAGTTTATCACTCACCTATCACATCTTCATCTAGAAGGTACAGGACATATTATGCTAAGGTTGTATAAATGCAGTGTATATACACATAAAGATATATATCTGCTCATGTGATGTATGATATAAACACACACTGTAATAATTACTGTTATGTACCTGTATGTGTTACAGTATTAGTAGTTTATCACTCACCTATCACATCTTCATCTAGAAGGTACAGGACATATTATGCTAAGGTTGTATAAATGCAGTGTATATACACATAAAGATATATATCTGCTCATGTGATGTATGATATAAACACACACTGTAATAATTACTGTTATGTGCCTGTATGTGTTACAGTATTAGTAGTTTATCACTCACCTATCACATCTTCATCTAGAAGGTACAGGACATATTATGCTAAAGTTGTATAAATGCAGTGTATATACACATAAAGATATATATCTGCTCATGTGATGTATGATATAAACACACACTGTAATAATTACTGTTATGTACCTGTATGTGTTACAGTATAAGTAGTTTATCACTCACCTATCACATCTTCATCTAGAAGGTACAGGACATATTATGCTAAGGTTGTATAAATGCAGTAGGTGTATATACACATAAAGATATATATCTGCTCATGTGATGTATGATATAAACACACACTGTAATAATTACTGTTATGTACCTGTATGTGTTACAGTATTAGTAGTTTATCACTCACCTATCACATCTTCATCTAGAAGGTACAGGACATATTATGCTAAGGTTGTATAAATGCAGTGTATATACACATATATATCTGCTCATGTGATGTATGATATAAACACACACTGTAATAATTACTGTTATGTACCTGTATGTGTTACAGTATTAGTAGTTTATCAATCACCTATCACATCTTCATCTAGAAGGTACAGGACATATTATGCTAAGGTTGTATAAATGCAGTAGGTGTATATACACATAAAGATATATATCTGCTCATGTGATGTATGATATAAACACACACTGTAATAATTACTGTTATGTACCTGTATGTGTTACAGTATTAGTAGTTTATCACTCACCTATCACATCTTCATCTAGAAGGTACAGGACATATTATGCTAAGGTTGTATAAATGCAGTGTATATACACATAAAGATATATATCTGCTCATGTGATGTATGATATAAACACACACTGTAATAATTACTGTTATGTACCTGTATGTGTTACAGTATTAGTAGTTTATCACTCACCTATCACATCTTCATCTAGAAGGTACAGGACATATTATGCTAAGGTTGTATAAATGCAGTGTATATACACATAAAGATATATATCTGCTCATGTGATGTATGATATAAACACACACTGTAAAAATCACTATCTACTGCTTTCTACCCAGCATTGTTATCTGTCTACAAGTTCTGATCCTTACCTGGTAATCCAGACTCAGTCATAATTAGAAGACTGATGTTCTTTTGGAAGATTTAGGTGTTTTATTGTTTCCTGAAACCCCAAGCAGGATCCCCTATGGAACCCTACATATGAAGAACTTAAAAATAAACTAACACGCACAAGCTCTATGGACAATGCAATAATCATGGGATTCTTTCCCTGCAGCAAAGCTCTCTAGATCAGAAGTTCTTTACTTAGAAAATGTAGTGAAAATTAAATATTTTACTTTAGACAAAACAAAATAGTAATATACACAAGTAAATATTCATAGATTAATAAACACAATAAAGAAGGTGCCAATACATAGGCATTTTGTCTGTACATTCACTTTGTTCCAAAAAATATGAATTTTGGTTGTTTATTTGCAGTCAGTACAAATCTGAAACTTATTTCCAATCTTGTTTTCATTGTAAAGAACAAAAACACAAGCAGTATGGCATGCTAAGACTTTTAATTTTAAGAAAGAAAAATTCAATGATTTAAGGAAATTGTTAAATAACATAAATTGGCACAATGTACTCTCTAATAAAAAAAATACAGCGGATAAATGGATAACATTTTAAACTTTTTAAAATAAATATATATATAGGGATTATATAGATTAGCATATACATATAAAAAGACTATAAGGATAGTTTTATGAGAAATAGATCATTTCAAATTAATCTAATTAGATTCTACGAGGAAGTAAAAATATAGATAAAGAGGAATAATATACATATGCATATATACGTGTATATGTTTGTACATTTTCTTGCAATTTGTAAATAAATCTCTTCTATTTTTTTTTCTGGCCTATAAGAAGAGCCAGGATTGTGTGTGTTGCAGAACAGCCAGGGACAGCTGAAGAAACATATAAACGTTTTCTCAACAGGGTGGCTTTATGGCCTTACTGGAAGAATGTCCCTCATATTCTCTTTTCCAGGCATCATGCAAAACTGCAGACTGCTTCAGAAGCTTTTTGTGATCTAAATGCAGCCAGAGTATATGGTCAGTTTGTAATGCATTCATCAGAACTTTGAGAAGAGTATGTCTGGAATAGTCATACTTCTAAACTTTTTAGAACATCAGACCTACTTCATGCAAGAAATCCCTTTCTCCATAAAACCATTGTATTTAGATAAGGATTTTGGCCTAAACTAAGGATACTCTAATATTGTCTTTGAATGGTATATTAGTAGGCCACACCCTGGTAAATTGGACATAAAATTGGGAAAACTACTAACTAGTCTCTCATTTCTTTTTCTTGGCTGATCTTGGACAGAGAGACAAGACAAAGCACCCATTAGAGTATTTTACGTTCTTTTTTTGGAATACATTCTCTGTGATTCTTATAATTAGTGGTGTTTTACAAACTGTGGCTATTATAGAGTTGCCCTGTATACATTGGACTGATTTGTGGTAAATGTAGGTATTGTAAAACACCTGTATATATTAATCTCATCCCGACATATATACGTAAATTGGTTTCTAATAAAATCTTTGCAAACAACAGACAAACTGTTTGGTGTTTTACTTTAGAGATGTGAATAATAAACCAGATTTAGAACCACAGTGTCCCTTGTGAGTCCTTGGTAATCCTGCACTTCCAGTCTCAATTTATCACAAATTCATAGGAAAAGTAATAAAATCCTTTATTTTCACAAATCAGAAATAAACAGAAAAAGCCGTAAAATCAATGCTAAGTCCATGGTTCTGGTCAGTACTGTGTTCCAAACATTTCTCTTGTCTCCTCTCAGCCTTTGTTTTCTGGCATAATTAGTGCTCTGACCAGACTGACTTTTACAGATCTTCATGTTAATCAAAAGCCCCTGGTGTTTCTTAAATAAATATGTACAATTTAGTATAATATAAAAATATACATAAATGTCTGTTATAAACATTTTTTTAAATATATAAACAAAATGGGGTATAAACATTTAGAAAATCAAAAAAACAAAAAATAAATCAATTTTTATTTTTATTGTTAGCATAACTCTTGGGGGTCAATTTATTATAGTGCAATCCAATCAGCCAATATGATTGAGCTTGCATTCTATTGGCTGATTGGAACAGTCAATAGAATGCGAGCTCAATCCTATTGGCTGATCCAATCAGCCAATAGGATTGAACTTCAATCCTATTGGCTGATTGAATCAGCCAATAGGATTTTTCCTACCTTATTTCCGATTGGCTGATAGAATCCTATCAGCCAATCGGAATTCAAGGGACGCCATCTTGGATGACGTCATTTAAAGGAACCTTCATTCTTTGTTAGGACATCGATGGAAGAGGATGGCTCCGCGTCGGCTGGATTGAAGATGGATCCGCTCTGCTCCGGATGGATGAAGATAGAAGATGCAGTCTGGATTAAGATAGAAGATGCCGTCTGAATGAAGACTTCTGCCGCTTGGAGGACCTCTTCTGCCCGGATCGGATGTAGACTTCTGCCCCTCTGGAGATCCACTTGTGCCCGGCTGGGGGAAGATGGCTCAAGGTAGGGAGATCTTCAGGAGGGTAGTGTTAGGTTTTTTTAAGTGGGGATTGGGTGGGTTTTAGAGTAGGGTTGGGTGTGTGGGTGGTGGGTTTTAATGTTGGGGGGTATTGTATTTTTTTTTCAGGTGAAAGAGCTGATTACTTTGGGGCAATGCCCCGCAAAAGGCCCTTTTAAGGGCTATTTGTAATTTAGTGTAGGGTAGGGAATTTTATTATTTTGGGGTTTTTTTTTAAATTTATTAGGGGGATTAGAATAGGTGTAATTAGTTTAAAATTCTTGTAGTTCTTTTTTTATTTTCTGTAATTTGGTGTTTGTTTTTTTCATAATTTAATTTATTTAATTTAATTGTAATTAATTGTAGGTAGTTTAGGTAATTAGTTTAATTATAGTGTAGTGTTAGGTGTAATTTTAACTTAGGTTAGGATTTATTTTAAAGGTATATTTGTCTTTATTTTAACTAGAAAGTTATTAAATAGTTAATAACTATTTAATAACTATTGTACCTAGTTAAAATAAATACAAAGTTGCCTGTAAAATAAATATAAATCCTAAGCTAACTACAATGTAATTATTAGTTATATTGTAGCTATCTTAGGGTTTATTTTATAGGTAAGTATTTAGTTTTAAATAGGATTAATTTATTTAATTGTAGTAATTTTATTTAGATTATTTAAAATTATATTTAAGTTAGGGGGGGTTAGGGTTAGGTTTAGACTTACATTTAGGGGTTAATACCTTTAATATAGTAGCGCTGACGTTGGGGGTGGCAGATTAGGGGTTAATAAATGTAAGTAGGTATTGGCGATGTTAGGGACGGCAGATTAGGGGTTAATAAAATTGAACTAGTGTTTGCGAGGCGGGAGTGCGGCGGTTTAGGGGTTATTATATTTATTAGGGGGATTAGAATAGGTGTAATTAGTTTAAAATTCTTGTAGTTCTTTTTTATTTTCTGTAATTTGGTGTTTGTTTTTTTCATAATTTAATTTATTTAATTTAATTGTAATTAATTGTAGGTAGTTTAGGTAATTAGTTTAATTATAGTGTAGTGTTAGGTGTAATTTTAACTTAGGTTAGGATTTATTTTAAAGGTATATTTGTCTTTATTTAACTAGAAAGTTATTAAATAGTTAATAACTATTTAATAACTATTGTACCTAGTTAAAATAAATACAAAGGTTCCTGTAAAATAAATATAAATCCTAAGCTAACTACAATGTAATTATTAGTTATATTGTAGCTATCTTAGGGTTTATTTTATAGGTAAGTATTTAGTTTTAAATAGGATTAATTTATTTAATTGTAGTAATTTTATTTAGATTATTTAAAATTATATTTAAGTTAGGGGGGGTTAGGGTGAGGTTTAGACTTACATTTAGGGGTTAATACCTTTAATATAGTAGCGCCAACATTGGGGGTGGCATATTAGGGGTTAATAAATGTAAGTAGTTGTCGGCGATGTTAGGGACGGCAGATTAGGGGTTAATAAAATTGAACTAGTGTTTGCGAGGTGGGAGTGCGGCGGTTTAGGGGTTATTATATTTATTAAAGCGGCGGTGATGTCTGATCGGCAGATTAGGGGTTAATATATTTATTAAAGTGTTTCCGATGTGGGGGGGCTCGGTTTAATAGGTAGTTTATGGGTGTTAAGTTAAGAGTTAGCCCATAAAACTCTTAACTACTGACTTTTAAATGCGGTAGGAGTCTTGACAGGAGAGGGTCTACTGCTAACTTCTTCCAAAACTCGTAATACCAGCGTTAGGCAAATCCCATTAAAAATGTAGGATATGCGATTGACGTAAGGGGATTTGCGGTAGCCTTGGGTCACTGAAGAAAAGTGAGCGGTACACCTGTACCTGTCAGACTCGTAATACCAGCTGTAGGAAAAATGCAGCGTTGGGACCTCTCAACGCTGCTTTTTAAGGCTAATGTAAGACTCGTAATCTAGGCGAATGTGTGGTAGCATGCAACTTATTGAAACAACGTGCAGTGGCATGTAACTTAAGAAAACAATATCATAAGGCTGGGCACAAACCAGATAAGTCCACAGGAGTAAGCAATTCAGTAACAATAGTGGAAAATGTTCTGAAGAATTAACCAACACCGGATCGTCTTAGGTGCTGTATGAAACTCCCTGTAGGGATTGTGTGTCAGAGGAATTATGCAAAACTGCTGTAGATGAGAGCACTTCTTCAGCATTAGAGCCCTTTCTATCTTCAACGCGAGTGCTTTCTGTCATAATTAAGCGCTGCCCTTCCCTTGGTAGGCCTCTTCTCTGTTATAACAAAAGAAGTAGTGCAGGAGTGCTAACAAAAGCTAAGGAGTTCTATAGATAAATATATCAATCTACAAAACTTATTTTTTAAGAAATCAATGTAATATCTATCAAAAAACTGATAACAGGTGTATTAGGGGCGTCTCCCTCTCACAACAACTGGTTAAAATAAATATTGTAAAAACAGCAGTTTAAAATCAACAATTAGCATTTGGCGTTTGAAAAACTGACAGTGTTAAAAAAAAAAAACAACAGCGGTTAATAAATTCCACCTTTTTGAAATATTGAACAGTCAGGATTATGTTCCTTGCGATTTATGGATAGGTAACCGGACGTAAGTGTAGTCTTATCTTGCTGGAATGATGACACACACACTATATGTGGCTTTCTTATTTAGAACTCTTTGTATCGTTGCGTTGTTTGAAACAAAGTGTCATTGGGACATATACATAACGTTACAGTTATAGGAAGGTGTAGTGGGCTTACCGGGTCTTCGGACACAATCAGTGTCTAATGCAGAGTGTCTCTTTACCTTACTGGTAGTATATTGCTTTTTCAACCTTCCCCTTGATGAATACATTGCTCCGATGTTAGCACTTATTCGTAATAAGTGATTGCTCATCAAAAACATCTGAGCAATCACTTATTACGAATAAGTGTTAACATCGGAGCAACGTATTCATCAAGGGGAAGGTTGAAAAAGCAATATACTACCGGTAAGGCAAAGAGACACTCTGCATTAGACACTGATTATGATTTCTAGGTGCTAGAAGTGTTTATTGGTTAGCTTCTGTACGCCAGCCCCCCAGGCTTCTACAGATTCAATGCTAATGCGACTGGTTTTGCTGACCATTTGGTTCGTCATTGCCAGTCTGGTATATGCAATGAGGCTATTATTAGATAGTAGTGTAGCACAGTTTTAGCAATTTATCTCAAACTGCTCTACCCGGATGACCGGGGGGGTGTTATTTGTCTGAGGACAAGGCCACCACCTTGAATTCTAACTGTCCAGTCTAGTGCTCCAACTTTGGTGCCGTAGATAGATGAGGGTATCTTTCAGTGTAGGATTTGTTCCCACTTGCTGTTCTGGTAATTTTAGAAATGGATTCTTGAGTTAGAAGCAGATAACTGATGGATTGCACTATTGTTTGGCATTTTTGCTTCCTCCTAAACATCTTCTGCCTCCGGTGATGTGGAGAGAAAAGGATAAAGGGTTACCTACCTAACCCAGGCAATATCGAAGTATACAGACTGACAAACACAGGATCTCTAATTTCACAGATGTGCAGCACTTACCTCATATGATTGGGGTTGTTTCTAGTAAGTGGGCAATCTTTACACTTAAATGTGAAAACCACTGGAGCTACTTTTCACAAAGTTCTATCTGAAATCCACATAAGACTGAACAGTTTCATTCATATTATTATATTTTTGTTCTTTCTTTGTTTTTATTTCAATTTATATTATTTTGTTTTATCTCATATGGTGATGTACCAATGAACCGCTAGGAACCACCACTCATTGGATGTGATTCACTTAGATACACTCTCAGAGGGGTGCATTATTTGGAGTGTTACCTGTTAAGTTGCTTATTAACTTATTTATTTTTTAGAATCATAAATGATATTTATCCATTACATGCTTGCCACATGATTCCATTGTGGATCTAACTACTGTAAAACTTCCTTCACATTTTCTTGTTTTAATTTTTGAACAATAGGCACTCTGGAGTTGGGACCCCAAATTTCCTTTGTTCAGGTATTAGGCAGCATTTCTAAGTTATATACGACATCTCATAACCTCAGGGTCTGTACTTAGCGCTGACTGCACTAACTCCTCTTCACAAATATATATATATACAACAATGAAGAAATGGCGTCTCCAAGTCCATTAAAACATAGAAGTTTATTCACAAATTTAAAAAGGTAGGTGCTGAAGACAGAGCTCCATCAGGTAAAAAGAGTTAACACTAGGTCTTACATGTTTCAGCCTCCACGGCCGTAATCATAGACATACTCCCTTGGAATATGGGAGGTGTTCTTAAAGGGCTTTCATCCGCCCATTAAAATCAACACTCCTTAACCCATTAATTACCAGCTGTTAGTAATTATACAATAAATACAACAAAAATATATATTAACGCTATTACAATTGTTAAATTCATTTGGCTAGACATATTATTCCATTTTATTTATTTACATAGTTACATTTCATCAGATAAGGACCATAGAGAAAGGAGAAAGAATTTTCAGATTAAGTGCATGTTAAGAATACACTAAAGTGGATTGGGCAACAAATAATTCTATACAAAGTATATGTACCATTGTGCTTTATCTGATATAGACCCATACCAAACATTCCTAGCCAGTCCCTAGACAATTTTTTTATATATTTATTTGTGTTTACATATCTTCATATAGTATTAGATTCTAGATATTGAAGAAATGAAGAAAAATCAAGAAAAAATCAAAGAAGCAAATAACAACACGCAATCAAACTAATCTAACATATGCACCAAACTTAGTTCAATGTTAATGTTTTCATTATTTGTGTTTTTTTATTTATTTATTTTGCCTCATCATTTCACCTCATTCTAACTACATCCTGTAAAGATTAACAAGGCTATAGATCTGATCCACAAGCTTACTCCCAGTAGTTAATCACATCAAATTGTGAATTAAATCCTCCTGGGACCAAGGTTTTCAGCTTGTGGATCCAATAGATCTCCTGCCTCTCCAGAATCTTTAGTTTACTACCACCTCTGCGAGGCACACTTATACTCTCAATAGCATTCCATCTAAAGTGCTGTACTTGTTTATCATGCACTTGAATAAAGTGCCTCGATAGTGCTGATCACTGCACTTCATTAGATATATAGCCCAGATGCTCTTTTATCCGGGAACGTATATCCCTTGTAGTTAAACCAATATATTGCTTTTTGTGATGAGTGCATTCCACTAAGTAAATCACATAGGTGGAAGTACACTTAACACAGCCTCTAGTGGAGAAGGTTTCATTTGTAACAAAAGATGTGAAATTATTACCCTGTTTTATATATGTACAGGACTTACAGCGTGGAACACCACATTTGTAAGTCCCTCCAACTTCTAACCAGGAGCTGCATGCTTCTGTGATGGGCAACATGCTTGGTGAAAGCATGTTGCCCATCGTTAGATTTTTAGAGTATACAAAGTCACATCCCTGTTGAACTATGTTTTTCAAATCGTCATCACCATATAGAATAGGCAGGTACTTTTTGATGATATTACACACTCCAGAGAATTGATTTGAAAATTTTGTAACAAATCTTAGATTTTTTCTTTCACATCCCTGTTTTCTGTTTTTAAGTAATACTTTTCTATTCATAGTTTCTACCTCCCTATACAATGAGTCAATCATCCCCACATTGTAACCTCTCTCAATGAACCTTTGTCTCAGGTCAGCTGACTCTTTAACAAAGTCAGAGTGCAAGGTACAGTTACGCCTCACGCGCATAAATTGTCCTTTGACAATTCCTTTATACACATGT